>NC_069502.1:387078205-387233205 GCF_027579735.1 Bombina bombina
GTCATATTTATTTTAAAATACAATTATCAATAAATACTTTTCCCTCGTCTATAAGTCACAATCTTTTCTGCCTGTGTCTTTGGTTTGATTATTGTGTTCTGAAAATGCAAATACTAGTCTATATTTATTTAAAACAACAGCTATTAACTTTTTTACAGTACTGCATTTTGTTTCTGAGAGTACTATGTATACAAAAAAGTATTGCAAATGACATAAAACTACCTTAGGTTGCATGTATTAACCTGCATATAATGACATGTAAATATTGCCTAAATTACATAAGATTGATGTTTACACTTGGTTCTATCCCCTCTCCAATATGTCCACTTTTACAGATGCAATATTCCAAAGTCCAACTATTCTGAAATCCAAACCTTTTCCGGGTCCCCAGCAGTTTGGATAAAGGGTTATCTACCTGTATATATTAAACAGTGCCATAGACCAATATCCCTAACTGCTACTGCCCCAATGTCCCCCAAAGCAGTTTAAACTGTCCATTGCTTACACTTCTGTTAACCCTAACTCTACTGTCCAATGCTCCCACGGAAGTATAATACTAACTCATAGCCCAACCAATCCCCACTGCATCTTAACCCTTAACTCTAAACAAGACCTCTGCTACCATAAACAAAACTTAAAGTGCTGTTTATAATTCACAAAGCGCAGCGTATAAAATCTACACTTATCCATCCACAATAACTCCTGATAGGTCGCTCCCGCACCACAACTATCCTAACTGCAACCCCTATAGTAAAACCCCTTAATTATGTCATGAGATGCAGGACATATGCAGGACACAGCAATGATGGTACAACTCTATTTTATTGCAGAGCATAACAATACACATCTAGTCAGGTTGATTGTACTAAACTAACTGCGACACAGACACCGGACCTAAGCCTCGCCACATACTAGTGACCTCACATCCTGCTCTCATCACATCTTCCCCTTTTTCAAAGGCAAAGCATACATTTGCATATAATAAATAACAAGGTACACCAACCAGGGTATACAACAACATTTTTGTTTTTGAACATTATAAAAACAGATAGATTAGAAACATGAACAAATAAATGACATCCTGACTTGGACATCGGGGTAGACTACCCTAGTCCACAGTGACCATGGGATTATTCTGCCCATACTTCCGGTCACTGTTCTAGCTAAAGTCAGTCCCTGTATCGGGCTGGAAGTTTCACCACTCTTCCGCTTGATGTAACTTTGCATGAACTGTCCTCTGATACAGAAGATGGTGAACAAGAGTCTGCTGGAGGCAAAGATATATCCCTGCTGTGATCTTGCTGAGGGGAAGGCACCTCTCTTAGAACAGGGGATCCCACCGGCGGTGGTACTGAGGTATCCGGTTCCAGACTCTCAGGTACAGGCTGAAGATGTCTTCGTTACGGCGTGTAACCGTCCCTCCCTCTGTAAGGACTGTGTAAGACCTTGGTTCTGGAGAGCGGCCCACTACCGTAGCAGGCGTCTTCCATTTCTTCTCATCATCCAGTTTAATTCTGACACTTTGGCCCGCTTTCAGTTCCTGTAAAGGCCTGACAGAATGTCTCCTGTCGTAGAAGAAACGATAACCCTTTTTGGCCTCTTCATCCCTCCTAAGGACTTTGTCCCGAGGAACAGGGCCAGGCGGCTTGAAGACACCCACTGAGGGTAAAGTGGTACGAATCTGGCGTCCTAGCATGAGCTGTGCCGGGCTAAACCCGGTGGCTTGAATGGGCGTCGCCCTGTATGACAAGAGGGCTAGGTATGGCTCAGATTGCTTTAGAATGAATTTTGTTGTTTGAACTGCCCTTTCGGCCATTGCGTTGGCCTGCGGATAATGTGGACTTGACGTGGAATGTACAAAATCATATTCCCTGCTGAAAGCACTGAACTCTGTAGAAGCGAACTGCATACCATTATCACTCACCAGCTCCATTGGAATGCCCCAGCGGGCGAACAAGCTCTTCAGGCGAATGATAACGGCCTGACTTGTGATATCATTCAGGGGTGCAATTTCCAAATACCTGGAATAGTAGTCGATCACAACAAGAAACTTTTTCCCGTGCAGTTCACACAAATCAGCAGCTATTTTCTGCCACAGCCCCGCAGGCAGCGGAGTAGACATTAAGGGCTCCCTTCTCTGAGTAGGCCGGCGTTCCCGGCAAAAGGCACATTTAGACACGTGATTTGCAATGTCGGAGCTGATCCCAGGACACCACACAGCTGTAGCTGCCCTTTCTCTGCACTTTGTAATGCCTAAGTGGCCATCGTGAATCCTGTTTAACATCTCTTTCCTCATGCTAACAGGAATTACAATGCGGTCTTGGAACAGCACCAACCCCTCCAGCTCCGTGAGCTGCGACCTCTCTGGCTGGTAAGCACTTAAAGACATCCAGGCTGCCCGACTCTCGGGCCAGCCTTCTCTTATGTACCTTATAACTTCTTGCAGATCTGTGTCCAAATATGTCTCTTTCTTTATCTCTTCCAGTTTCCTTGAAGAAATGGACTTAGTGGCCAGAACTGAATCAACATACACCTTCACATCTGATTCCATGGAGGATTCTTCAGCAGCAGCCAGCGGGAGCCTGGATAGTGTATCTGCCACAACCAGTTGTTTCCCCGGCACATGCACTGCCTGAACATTGAACCTGAGCAGTCTCATTAAAAGTCTCTGGCATCTCAAGGGTGTTTTGTCAATGTCATAAGAATTAATTAGAGGGACTAGCGGTTTGTGGTCAGTTTCCAGACAAAATTTCTCCAAACCCACTAGATAACGCTGAAAGCGCTCACAGGCCCAAACTGCAGCCAGGCACTCTTTCTCAATTTGAGCGTATTTTGACTCCGCAGCCGTCAGTGTGCGGGAACAGTAGGCGATGGGCTGTAGTTTGTTGTCATTCAGCTGCAGGAGTGCAGCCCCCAACCCATAACTGCTTGCATCAGCACTAACCACAGTCTTTTTTGAAGGGTCGTAGAACCCCAGCACTGGGGCAGACCCCAGCAGGGACTTGGCATGCAGGAACGCTTTTTCTTGTGAGGGTTCCCCAGACCCAGGCAACATCTTTCTTAAGCAACTCTGTGATAGGGTGTAAAACTGTAGATAAATCTGGAAGAAACTTGCCCACGTAATTTACAAGGCCCAATATCTGTCTCAGCTCATGTACATCAGAAAGGGCTTTTCATCTGTTCAATAGCCCGAATTTTCTCGGGGTCGGCTTGTTGCCATCCCCGTTGATGATATGCCCAAAGTAGCATAATTCAGTTTTCCTAAAATGACATTTTCTTTATTCAGCTTCAGCCCAGACTCTTTGATAGCCTGCAGCACACCAACTCAAACGCTGATCATGCTCCTCCACTGTAGACCCATACACTAGAAGTCGTCCATGACGACCGCCTGTGCCCACGTGGCCACTCAGGAGAGAACTCATTTCCCTTTGAAAGATTTCAGGAGCGGAGGATATCCCAAAGGGGATACCTACCTGGGTGTGATAAAGGTAGTCAGCCTGCGGCACTTTGGATCCAGGGGGATCTGCCAAAAGCCGCTAGAAGCATCTAATGTGGAAAAGAACTTCGCCCCAGCAAGCTTCGGGGCTATATCTTCCAATGTCGGCAGCACAAATCTCTCCCTCGTCACTGCCTCATTCAACCTTTTCAGGTCCACACAGATGCGCACCTTTCCGTTTTTCTTTGCAACTGAACAATAGGGGCACACCAATCCGTTGCTTCAACAACCTCTTCAATAACCCCCATATAGACTTCATGCGCATGAGCTCTTTCTCCACTTGAGGCATGAGCGGGACGGAATTCTACGAGAGAGTAGAAATTACTGTATGGGACTCGCGTCACTTTTAAGTGCTATACGGGACAGGTTTGCAGTTCAGTAGGCCCAACTCACAAAACTATCTTCAGAGATCTCATTCACTCTGGCCACGAGGCCCAAGTCACAAGCTGCTTTTCTGCTCAATAAACTGTTAACACACTGACCCTCGGATCACATGCACCCACATGGTGAACTTCTTTGTTTGTACTCACAGCTGGCAAGAAATTTCCCACACAACAATACGGCCACCAGGACTATGGACCAATTTGTAGTAACCTTCGCCAGCTGGGGCTTGTCGAGGCAGTTTCATGAATTCAGCAAAAGACATTACAGTGATATCTGCTCCTGTGTCAATCTTTAAAATCAACTTTGGCTCCCATTACAGTAAAAAGTAACTTTCCAATCTTCCTCTGAGCTTGTCCGTTCCACAACAGACCCCACAAAAGACACTTCCTGACCCTCTGGTCACTGTCACCTGCATCTCCTTAATGTATTTCAGTTTTACACACCACTTCAAATGGCCTATTCTGTTACATTTTCTGCATCTTTTATCTCTGGCCGGGCATATAGCACTCTGATCATGAGCCCGGTAGCACCGTGTGCATCGGCCATGTTGCGCCCATCCTCTTCTAGGCCTTTCCAAGTACTTTAGATCTACCGCTCACCACTGTGCCTTTCACTAGTAATTTTCCTAGACTGTTTGCACTTCATCCACAATACTCTCAGACCTCAGATCAGCACTTTGCTTTTTCACCAGTTCACTCTGGCGGGCCATCCCTAATAGCCCCGTCTAACGTTAAATCAGGCTCTAACTGCAGCTTCAGGGAGACTTCAGCATCTGCATTCCAATAACTATTCTGTCTCTGATTTGCTCTTCTTTAGCAACACCAAACCTCACAGAATTCAGCTAATTCATACAGGCTGCGCACAAATGACTCCACAGATTCTCCCACACGCTGATTACGTTTGTGAAAACAAGCTCTCTCATGAATCACATTTCTTTTAGGCACAAAGTGGGCACTGAGTTTATCCCTAACTATATCAAAGTTAACTTCTTCCCCCTTCTTGGAAAGTAAAAGCATTGAACACTGGGCTCCCATCTTTCCCCATAGAGTTATAAAAGAGAATTAACTTGTACTTCACCACTCTCCTTGTTCATGTTTGGATGCAATCCTGAAGCGCTGAAAACCGCTGACGCCAATGTGGGCAAGCTGCAGGCTGAGAAAAAGTCAAAAGGCCTCTGGTGGGGTAAACTTTGACATTGCAATCGATCAGAACAGAAGCGCAGTCCAGAACTTCTGACACCATGTCATGAGATGCAGTACATATGCAGGACACAGCAATGATGGTACAACTCTATTTTATTGCAGAGGCATAACAAACACATCTAGTCAGGTTGATTGTACTAAACCTAACTGCGACACAGACACCGGACCCTAAGCCCCGCCCACATACTAGTGACCTCACATCCTGCTCTCATCACAATTTATAAACATGCCACAGACATTGCCCCCTTTGTGACTTGTTAAAAAAAAATCTAAGACCCCCTCCAACAACTCATCCTTCTTAAACTACATAAAGATTTTTTTTTTTTAAATATATACTGAATGTTATCAAACTCACACAATTTGTGTGTTGCTTGTCTGCAGTTGTTCTGAGACTTCTATCAAATCTAATTTGTAATATGTATACAAGTAGCCCTCACTTTACTCCGGTTCAGTTTTGCGCCATTTCACAATAGCACCTGTCGTCATTTTCCCTGACACAAACTATCCACAGTCAAGAAATACACCAGGTTTTTTAAAGAGATTTTTGTTTACTGATCCCACACACATCCATTTGATCAATAATGGAGAATTATGCAAACAGAAAATTCTGAAGCTGGGCAATCCAGCCATTCAGTTTTAACAGAATACATAGGTTACATAAGCAATGTGTGCCCACCAGTAATATTTGACTTAAATACTTTTTTTATCCTGTTACTGGGTTACATATTTATTCTAATACATTACAGATTTCCTATACTGTTAAAATTTACAAGGATAAGGAACAATTCAGCAAGTTAGTTTCTATTAGAGAAAAATAGTCAGAAAAAATAGCATACACTCTAACATAGCTATAATAAGGGTCCCAACATAGTTTCCTGTACACTGGCCTAGCTCACAGGAAACCAGGCATATACCTAGTCTAATTTTGGCACAAGGAGAATAATACAGCATTTAACTGTTTGCTATCCTATAGATAGTTGATAGACCCAGTGTTAGACAAGACAAACAAAACATTGAGACAATGATAAAGCATAAGCAAAAAGGCCCCTTACACATGACATCCCTCATAGTGGGTAGAATGTGCATTAGAGGCAATAACTGTTGTAGGGCCAACTGGTCCCACAAGAAACTGGTTGTCACTTAAAGCTATCAACCCCCTTTCCCCTTTTATTCCTCTCTTATCCCTCCTCCCAAATAAAGACACAACACCAATGAGGTGGCAAATTTTATATGTAACAGCAATGAGTCCCCTAGATAAACCCCCCGTAATTGTGGCTGAACTGACTTAACAGTCAAAAAAGGTGGGAAAAAAAAGTTTACGGGATGCCCCATGCTCCACCAGCCAGCCATACCATTGCAGCAGTGCGCATGTGGAAACATTACTGGCTTGCCTGTCGGGGTCGTAAACCTCTCTTTCTACTTATGCCCTGTGCCTTACTTGGTCACCAACACTGGCTGCCAATTACCATAAGAAAGAGGGGATTCTTTTGCCGCCACCCTCCCTAGGCTCTCACCATGCCCCATTATAGCTTCGTGACCTCTACTTACCATATTTTTAGGGTGTTTCTTATGTCCTCAGTGAAAATGTTCACCCGATGTCTGACAAGTGTACCCCGCCGGCCTGTACAGTTCTGCATGATTTCCACCCGCATATCTACATGTTTTGCCAATGCATGCCAATGAGAGATTGCATGATAGCACTGTTGATGCATTTCCTAGCCCTGAAAACACCCTCCCTGAGAATCAACGCCCCACCAGTTCTTGTCTTTAAATTATGGGAGACCACACCCGTCTGAGATGTCTCCACCTAGTAGCAACGCCATTTCAAATCCAACTTTATTGTCTCAATCAGCCTCTAGGTTTTGACAGTATCCCTATGCCATTTCCCCCTAGATGAAGTACTATTGATGTCTGGGGCCCCCCCATCTTGCTGCCGCTTGATTAATGGCCTGAGTAGATCCCACCATCTCATAGCCTCTCCTCCCTATCCATCGTATTGACGCTTTACTATTGTGAAAACCCTAATTGCTGATTACTATCTCTTGCTGCCTTGGACCGTTGCCCAATGTAATGCTCGGAGTGCCCTACTATCCATATTCCACTGCCTCTCCCCCTTACCCGTGTGAAAAAACTAAATTAAAGAGGAAATGTCACCTTTTAAGAAACGTAAATGCAGACATAAATTCACACCGTTAGTAATATGTCTATATGTTGGAATCAACACATAAGAAGAAAAAAGTAAAAAAGAAAGAAGAAAATCTTTTAAGTTTTTTTTTTTTAGATTCTACCGAGGAAGTAAGTAAAAATATAGATAAAGGGGAATCAGTTGATGTGATATACTTAGATTTTGCAAAGGCATTTGATACAGTTGCCACATGAGAGATTAATGCACAAAATTAAGAAACTGGGAATAGCTGAAAATGTTAGCTCGTGGATAAATAACTGGATAAAAGATAGGGAGCAACCAGTAGTAGTAAATGGATCATACTCAGATTGATCAAAAGCTAATCAGTGGCGTCCCCCAGGGATCATACTGGGCGCTGTTCTTTTAAATATTTTTAGAAATGACTTGGAGCAAGGATATTTAAATAGCGACATCTCATATTTTTGCATATGATACTAAGTTAAGTAAGGTTCATTAGGACAGAGCAGGACGAACTCTCATTACAAAGAAATTTGCAAAAATTAGAACTATGTGCAAGTAAATGGAAAATGAGATTTTAATACGGAAAAATGCAAGGTTCTACATTTTGGAAGTAAAATAAGCAGGCAACTTATTTTTTAAATGGGACAAGACTTAGCCAAACACAGGAGGAAAGAGATTTGGGAGTAGTAATAGATAACAAGCTAAAGATGGGAGCACCATGCAGGGCAGTGGCTTCAAAGGCTAATAAGATACTAGCATGTATTATAAGAGGCATGATTCAAGGGAGAAAGCATAATTCTGTCACTATATAAAGCCCTGGTAAGACCTCACCTTGAGTTTGGAGTGCAGTTCTGGGGACCAATCGCTAAAAAAAGATATTGCAGAACTAGAAAAAGTTCAGAGAAGGGCCACAAAGCTAATAAGGGGATTGGAGAAATTAACCTATGAGGAGAGGCTAGCCAAACTGGGTCTGTTTTCTTAGAAAAAAGGCAACTTGAGAGGTGACATGATTACTTTATATAAATATATTCAAGGCCCATATACAGAGAGGGCAAGAGGTCATAATTTAAGGTTGGAGGAAAGGAGATTTAATCTCCTGCAACGGAAAAGTTTTTTCACTGTAAGAGCAATAACATTGTGGAACTCAATTACCAAAGGAGGTAGTGAATGCCAATACCATAGATCATTTAAAAATAGTCTGGATACATTTCTGTATATAAACAAAATTCATGGATATGATTGCTAGTATTAAATGGGTCATCTTTTAGTGGGGATTTTTAAGCTTAACTGGAGCTTTTTGTAAGTATTTTAGATTTGTATAGGTTGAACTCGATGGACTTCAGTGTTTTTTACAACCTTATCTACTATGTTACTATGTTACTATGGCCTTACACATGTTTTAAAACATTTTAGACCAAATACAAATAAAAGCACAAAAATTGATCACATACAAAAAGTGAACAAAAATAAATGCGATACCAAATCCAAACAAAGGATATAAATGTGAGTCTTTCTATTTTCTAATGAGCTCCAAATGGTGTGTCACATAAATCAGAAAGTCCACCTTTCAATTTAGGGTTCCCAGTGGATCTTAAAGGAAAATCTGATATAGTATACCTCAATGGCTATGATGAATATAGTGCAAAAATAAAGATGTGTACTCACACTTTTTAGAGCTACTTTAAGCTCATGTACATGGCGGTCCTGATTCACAACGCTGCAGGATCAGCGATACAGATAACTGGATATCCAATGTGTATCTATATATAAGTGCTTGTGGAAAAGAGATACAATAGTGTGATATCGTAAACACACGGCTCAATTAATCTTACTACAGGTGTATACTTACACTTTAGGGAGCTGATACACAGCTCAGGGTGAATTGCAGTCTTGGTATAAGCCACTGAGTCAACTATGCAAGGATACAGGAACACTTAGTAAAATGGTAAGATTTAATAAAAACAAACATACAAATTATAAAATATATATATGTCAGTGTACAGGCCACTCAGGGGGTAAGAGTATAAATATACTAATCTGTTAAAAATATCTAGTCCTTTAGAAGCAGGATGGCTCCAGATTGAAACTCTTGGCAAACAAAGTATCAAAAGATTCAGGACTGATACAATGTAGCTCCCTCTCACTGTGACGTTACTGACAAGCAAACCCGACGTACGTTTCACCATGCCCATGTGTCTTTTTTAAGGGTGATATCCAAATGTTCCTGTTCGGTCCATTTTATACCCTATGGATACACAGTTCAATATTTACAAGGTAGTATTTCATCAAAGTGATTACATATCTGATATAATATATTGCAAGGAAAATATGACTGTCATTACTAAGCTTAACTTTGAAAGGTAATTAATACAAAATACAGGGGAAGTTATATTATTTTAGACAGAAGAATTATAGAGTAAAATGTGATTTTATATATATATATATATATATATATATATATATATAGTATATATATATATAATTGTCAAAAAAACAAAGTTAAGCAATTGGTGCAAAAAGCGGTTAAAAGTAAATTTTATTTGTGTAGTCACACAATTAAAACATGGGGGTAGTGCAAAAAGCAAACAAATTAGGCAACAAAAATGAGCACATAGTTGGTTGCTGACATGTTTCGGCACACAGCCGTAATCATAGCTAAAGAGTACACCTGTTACCAAGTTTAAGTACCCTTACCTCTGATTCTAATAGGTTAAAAACAAACATACTCAAATTAACTCATTAGAGTAACATATTAATGTATCCAGCCTTGGGATTACAAGAATGAACCTTATTAGTAGTATAAGTGCCTATTGTTCAAACTTGAACTAGTATAACACTATGCCAAATGCCTATACCAACTTTTTATAATATTATGACCAATATATAAAAAGAATAGCTAGCTTTAAATTTTAATCTGTATTTTACCTAACTTGGTTTTTAGTTAAATGAAAAATTCTTTTACACAGATATCTATATGTGGTATAAGGCAATAACTGATAGTAGGGATTTGGAAATAATTAGAATGAATTTTTAATAAGAATATTAAATATGGAAACATGATAATAATTAGTTGTTAAACATTATAAAAAGGTCTAACTCTCCTTATTTCCAACTATAGATAGAATGAGATTTAACTGGTCTATAGATAGGTGCTCTTTTATTATTTAGAAAGAACACAATTTAATCTTAAATTAATTGAAGAGAAGACATTTATTTTTATATTTTTTACTTCCAATAATTAATTAAATCATATTCAGAGTTCATTCCTTGGGGAACTATTGTCCCAAGTTTAAATATCCAAAACATCTCCGTCTTGCCCAGCATTTTGTCTCTATCACCTCCCCTTGGAGGTGTATTCACCTTCTCTATTGCTTGCCAGCGAAAGTAGATAGGGATTTATTATGCTTATTAGCAAAATGCTGGACAAGAGGGGTAGTAAGCTGTACCTGAGCTAATTGTAGATAGATGATTTCTCATCCTTGTGTTTACATCATTTGAGGTGAGACCTACGTATTTGTATGGAACATTCAATGCATGTGATAACATAAATCACATAGGGAGAGTGCAGTTCAGGCAGGATCTATCTGGAATCTCTCACCTGTGCTCGTGGATTGAAAACTGTCAGTAAAGAGAGCAAATTCGCACGGTCTGCAGGATCTCTTTCCACACCTGAACATGCCTTTTGTGTTGTAACCATGTTACTTTTTGGTGTGTTTTTGGAAATACAGGAGGGCGACAGAATATTGCCCAAAGTCTTACACTTCCTATAAGAACATTTCAGGCCTAATTCTACACTCTCTGTGAGATGATCATCAGCAGCCAGTAATTTGAAGTGTTTCTTTACAATTCTACATATGTCACCATATTGGGCGCTGTATTCGGTGACAAAATATGACCCATTTGCCTTAGATGTTTTAGTATGGTCCTGTTGTATATTGTTGCTCAAAAGCTTTTTCCTGTCTAGTCTCGCTACTTGATATTCTGCTCTATCAAGAACTTTGTCTGAGTAACCTCTCTCTTTTAAACGTTTGTCTCAGTTCTGCAAAAGGAACATGCGGTGGATGGCAGCTTTTGACGTGCAACAGTGTGTTCCGTGTGATCGGTTTACGATATGTGTCACATGTTATTGAACCATCATCATTTCCTTTAATATTGAGGTCCAAAAAGGAAATGTTTTCACTGTTATGTTCAAAGGTGAACTTTAAACCCAATTTATTGTCATTAATCTTAGTGACAAAGCTCTCAAGTTTCTCTATAGTGCCTTCCAGATTAGAAGAAGGTCATCTATGTATCTCCTGTAAAACACAATATTAGCCTTAAATGTGTTTTGATCTCCAAAGATGTGGGACAGCTCCCACCATTTGCCAGGCAGAAGACCGGAATGAGAGCGGGCCTTAAATCAGTGAGGACTTGAACGGATTCGGGGTGTCTGGCGTTCCTTTGTAGCAGTGGTAAGTGGGCACAAACGCATAGCGGTATAAATTACACAGATGGCTATGGAAGCATTAAGTTTGTGAGATCCATAAGACCCATACTGCTATTTAGAGTTTACCTGATTAATAGGAGACGATCTGGTGAACGCCTGATATACCTGTTTGGGACTGTTTATCCATTCATACACTAGTGTTTTGTGGATTTTTTGGAAGTGCTTTGGGTCGATCGCTACCAGGGGTTTTATAAATAAGACTATCATTTGAATACTTATACTGTTACATTTGAGACACACAATAATTCCTTTTGCTTATATTATATATAAATATATATATATATAAATTATATATATTGCAACTTCATTATAACACACATGAGAATCAGAACAATTTAAGGTGGTATTGCATAAAATGTTAATATCTATATGAAAAGATATACATATAAACATTATAAATATATATATATATATATATATATATATATATATATATATATATATATATAAAATCTTCGACTCAAATCTAAATTTATAAGAGCAATTCTATCAACTCCATGATGGGGTGGGGGGAGTAAGTGTATATCAGCTTCAAAATCGAAGTGGTCTGAATCGTATATATTATAAGAAATATGTCCACTCAAAGTCTAAGTTGAGGCTGGAATGGTATCAGGCTATTGAGTTTGAATATCCATATTCATTTCTAGCTTTGATAATTCACCATCAACATTACAGTCTCTCCAATTCGGTGTGATTTTTATAATTCCCAAAAACTTAGGCTACTGGGATCTGGTTATGATATTTTTTTAAATTTAGGTGATACGGATGTTTAGTGCTACCAATTTTGATATTTATATGCATGTTCATAATTTCTTTATGTTAAAAAATCTAGTTGTTTTAACTATGTAGAACAAATTATACTCGAATATCAACAGATAAATTACATTCTTCCTATTACATCTTATTAATTGGTCAATTTCATAGCATTTTCTCCCATTTTGAGAATATAATTCATTTAACCCCTTAGTGGTGTTTCTAAGATGTTTACAACCATAACAATCGTTACAGTTTTTTTTAAAACATTTAGACTGCCATCTGACTAATCTCTTAATCTGCTCATCTGTTGCCCCCGCTCAATGCCTCTGAAGTTGCTGCTCCATCCTAAATGAATCAGTGTTCTACCTATCTGCCTCCCACCCGAACTCTTTCACCGTTAGCTTCAGAATTTTTCTGAATTGAAAGATAGACACAGATTCACCCCCTATATGTTTGAATAGCTGCTTACCCCCAGTTGGACTAACAGAAATATACTTTTGTAAGCTTTTAACTGGGCAAATGTCCTTGTTTTGGTCCTTCTGGATGGACGTCCAAGAACCTTTTCCTTCTTGGTCTGTTTTAGACCTACTGACGTACACCATAAGCGAATCAGGGTACAAGGTTACTTGCTCCACCTGTAACCGCCCTTCTTGGTCCCTTTTGTTTTCTGCTACTACTTTGTTAACCCTGAATGCCCTGGCAAATGCTAATGAATATACTGCTTTGACAATTTGGTTTCAAATTTATCCTTGCATATGCTCTTTAATTTTTTTAAAGATTAAAGTAAGGTTCTCCTTTGTAATGGGTTCCGTCTGATCTCTCCTTCTAGATCCCTTGTCCCATCCTTTAAGGGCTTTCCTAATAATAAACTGCCTTGTGTGGTCCTCCTCCCCCCCCCCCCCCCCCCTATTGATTCAATAATGATATTGCGGAATTCATGAGACCTTTTGTGACCTCTTTTTTTTTGTGTTTTACCATGTATTCATTGAGTGCACCCAGAGTGTTAGTGTGCCCCTGTTCCTGCTTTAAGAATTAATCTCATTTCTCCCAGTACCTTGAATAATTGCTACATGTTCTGAGTGCCAGGGATTGCTTTATCAGATCCCAGAGGATGCTTTTGGATTCACCACCTGCCAAAGATAATATGGGCAAGCCATGGCAATCTTATCTTCCTTAGGCACAACCTTCCAGAATGCCTTCCACCTGCCTCGTGATAATGCATCAGCTAAGATATTTCCAACTCCTGGCACATGTGTAGATGTAAAGGTAATGTTACTTTGCATGCATCTAAGTACCAATATCTGTAGTAATTTAAATACTGTCTTCGATTTTGATGTCAAGTTGTTTATGGCGTGTACCACACTCATATTATCTGTCCAAAATCTGACACTCTTGTTCATTAACTGATGGTGCCAAATTTCCACAGCGACCACTATTGGAAACAGCTCCAAGAGCGTGAGATTTTTTGTTGCACCTATCTTGACCGAAGTCTTTGGTCATTTTTCTGCACACCATTGCCTGTTCAAATAAGCCTCAAAACCGTGTGACTCTGCTGCATCTGTGAACAGGTGTAGCACTTGGTTAGAATGGGGCCATCCTGCCAAATTCTGATTCTATTAAAGTATTTTATTAATTCAGCCCACATATGTATGTTTTCCCTCAACTCCTTTGTCAATGTCAGGGTTTAGGGTGTATTGTTTCCTTAATTAGTGATTAGCCAATCACAACCTTCTTACTTCCATAAAACACCTGAACACTAAGCACACCTTGCTTAGTATTTTGTTATTCTCCTTAGAGTAACACTGAGCCTCGCAGTACTCTGTAGTTTCTACTTTGAACCTTATCACCTCTACAACTGGACCTTTCTCCTTTCCAGAGCATTCAGTAAGGATATCTCCCAGCTCATTCCAGCCTGTTACAACTTTCTCAAAGTCTCACAACAAGAGATTGGCAAGTATTTACTTTTCCACAAGCTGTCTGTGTATTACCGGATATTGCATTCAATACCATCACTTTTGCTTACGTTAAATTATATTATCTCTTGTTGCTCCCATCAAGATTAACCGGAATGAACTTCCTTTAGTTATATTTTGTGACTGTTCCGTTACCTTTATAATTGTTTTGTTTTGGGCTCCATCGGAGATTCGTGACGTCACACGCTGTCAGTCAGCCGGCACCAGCGTGTCTCTACTCCTGCTGCATTCGCAGCGTACAGAACCCGGAAGTGTTTGTCACTGCCTACCGCTCTCACAGATTGCAAGGTACAAATTCTAGATATGCTCTATAATATTTACCTGACTTTCTCCATATTGTGATGCAAACAATTACGTTTGGATAAGACTTTATTCCTGAGTTCTAACTTTTTACTTAACCTGTTGCAATATCATTTTCCTTACTTACAACATTTGGAAAGTTTCACCTATTCCTTTTCCTCATATATTGTTGCCAGATTGTTTACCTACATTAATCTTGATATTGTTCCTATCATTGCACATTATACTGTAGTACGTATTCTATGCAGGGAACAATTATTCTTAGATTAATTGCACAAACATCTATTTGAGTTTACCTAGTAATAGTATTCTCATTTGACACTGTGCTACAACTTTATAATTACATTTCATCCTCACCAAGGGGGTTTGATTATTACATAATACTAAGCCCTAAAACAAAATGGAACCTGCTGATATTCCCCAAGTAGTCTATAACCTGAGTCAAAAGGTAGACAAAATGGGGCAGGCTATCCTGGACTTACAGGTTGAAAATCAGGTTCTCAGAGAACTCATAAAAGAGGTAAAAGAACAACAATCCCCCAGTTCTGAACCACAGATAAGCTTGCCAGAATTATTTAATGGGGATAGAAAAACCTACAGGCAGTTTAAGAATGCATGCTACTTGCTCTATAATTTAAAACCAAAAACTTACCCCACTGACAGGGTAAGGGTTTTGACCACAATATCATTTTTAAGATCCGAACCAAGAATTTGGGCAGATCATTTGTGTGAAACAAATGATCCTTTACTAAATTCACTAACAGATTTTTTCAAGCTATGGATGAGCTATATAGAGATACTGATATACAATTAACGGCGGAACAGAAGATGAGGAGCTTAAAACAAGGAAAAAAGACAGTGGAAGAGTATACCACCGAATTTAAGCTGTACGCATCTGACTCAGCATGGAGCTTGGTCTCCCTCAGAAACCAATTCAGATTGGGATTGTCTGACCCCGTTAAGGATGAGCTAGCTCGTATAGAGCTTCCAAGTACCCTGGATGCCTTAATGAAAGTCGCAACCCAAATCGACCGTAGGCTCAGGGAACGCAAAGCGGAACGTGGTCATTCTGATCCAACATTTAAAGCCAGCACCTCCACCTATGCACATACAAAATCCCCACCTACAGAGCAAGTTACCCCCATGGAAATAGGGGTTATACGTGGTCCGTTATCTCCTGAAGAAAGGATAAGGAGAAGGAACAACCACCTCTGTATGTATTGTGCGAATCCCAGTCATACAGTTACGGACTGCCCTATACTACGAAAAAATAAAAAGAGTAAGTTTGTCCATATTAACAATACTCAAGGTTTAGATAAACAAATATCTTATTGCAAATTATCTCTCCTTTTACAGTGGGACCTTAGGAGATTGTCTACTTCTGCCATCATCGACTCTGGAGCCTTTGGCAACTTCATTGATAAATCTACTGTATTAAAAAATAAAATACCTATTGTGTTGAAGAAAATACCAGTCTCACTCAAAGTTATTGACGGCTCAGTGATAGCAAATGGTCCCATAACACACAACACAATACCTATATTAATCACTACTGAGGATGGTCACACCGAATATGTAACATTCGATGTAATTCCATCACCCCATTTTCCAATAGTATTAGGCTTATACTGGCTACAAACACACAATCCTCAAATTGATTGGACTACTTTAACTGTCAACTTCCAATCAAATTATTGTGAAAACACTTGTTATCCACATCATAAATTACTTCACACAGATTTAGAACACATACAAATACCGGAACCATACCAAGACTTCATAGAGGTCTTTAGCAAAGTTGAGGCTGAAACTCTTCCTCCCCACCGAGTATATGATTGCCCAATTGAACTAATTCCTGGTGCAACATTACCTGTCGGCCATTTATACCCATTGAGTCACCCAGAGTTGATTCATTTAAAACAGTATTTGCAAGATAATTTACGGAAGGGTTTCATCAGACCCTCTTCTTCACCCGCAGCAGCCGGTATGTTCTTTGTTACCAACAAAGACTCATCCCTTAGGCCGATAATAGATTATCGAGAGCTTAATAAACGGACGGTAAAAAAACGTTATCCGCTACCTCTCATTCCGGAATTAATTGAAAGATTAAGTAACGCTACCATTTTTACCAAGTTGGACTTGCGCGGGGCATACAATCTCATACGTATAAGAGAAGGCGACGAATGGCTCACAGCATTCAGAACTCGG
Organism: Bombina bombina; assembly: GCF_027579735.1. Classification (NCBI taxonomy): domain Eukaryota; kingdom Metazoa; phylum Chordata; class Amphibia; order Anura; family Bombinatoridae; genus Bombina; species Bombina bombina. Next base: position 387,095,157 of record NC_069502.1, read on the forward strand.
TATGGACTTTATGAATACCTTGTGATGCCATTCGGTCTTTGTAATGCCCCCGCAACGTTCCAACACTTCATTAATGATATTTTCCGGGATTTACTAGACATATGTCTAGTAGTATACTTAGACGACATTTTAATCTACTCCAACAACTTAACAGAACATATAAAACATGTCCGTTGGGTATTAGCCCGGTTACAAACGCATAAACTATATGCCAAACTAGAAAAGTGTTCTTTCCATAATACCACCATTTCATTCCTTGGGTACACTATCTCACCTGACGGTATTCAAATGCAAACCGAAAAGGTTGAATCAGTAAAAAATTGGCCAATACCTATGGACAAAAAGTCTCTCCAAAGGTTCTTAGGATTTGCCAATTATTACAGAAAATTTATAAAGAATTTTTCTTCAATCGTGAGACCACTCACACAACTCACAGGTTCTACTCAGCAATTTCATTGGAATCAAACTCATTCCAGAGTATTTGAATTCCTGAAACAAGCTTTCACAGAAGCACCCATACTTAAATTCCCGAATGTTGATTTACAATATGTACTGGAAGTTGATTCCTCAGACTTTGCGATTGGCGCAGTACTTTCACAACAGAAAACATCCAAAGATCCTTTACATCCTATCTCCTATTTTTCAAAGAGTATGACATCTGCAGAGAGGAATTACGCCATTGGAGACAAAGAATTACTCGCCATTCGCAAATCGTTAGAATTTTGGAGACACTTACTTGAAGGTGCGAAGATGCCCTTTATAATTTACACGGACCACAAAAATCTCCAATACCTGCAAAATAACAAAACTCTATCGGCCAGACAGGTAAGGTGGAGTCTTTACTTCGCAAGATTCGACTTCCAAATTTTATATCGCCCTGCAAACAAAAACGGAAAAGCGGATGCTCTCTCTCGACAGTTTTCTATACCCATTCCTAATGAAAATCCCACATCTATAATTCCTTCTGAACGTTTCATCGGATTAACTTCAGACTTCCTTACTGATATAAAAAACTCTTCGAATAAACCACCCACAGACACTAAGGTTCCTTTGGAACTGAAAGACGGATTATACTACTTCAAGAACATGATTTATGTTCCTAAAGATTTGAGACATCACATCCTCCAACACCATCATGATTCACCCTTAGCTGGACATCCAGGTGAATCACGCACCATCGAACATATAACAAGGACATACTGGTGGCCTCAGTTGAGGGAAACTGTCTCAAGCTACATAAAGAGTTGTGTTACTTGTCAAACTTGCAAAACAGAACGGAAACTACCATACGGACTTCTAATATCCATCCCAACATCTGACAGACCCTGGAAGCAAGTAGGAGTCGACTTCATTGTGGACCTACCTCCATCAAAAAACTATACCACTATTATGGTAGTAGTTGACAGTTTCACCAAAATGTCGCATTTTATCCCATATCATAAACTTCCCAATTCAGCAGAAACAGCTAAACTTTTCATACAACATGTGATTCGACTTCATGGAGTTCCAACAGTTCTGATATCAGACAGGGGATCCCAGTTCACATCTAAATTTTGGAAAAGTCTCTGTCAATCTCTTAACATAACCCATCAATATACAACAGCTTTCCATCCACAAGCAAACGGACAGGTTGAGAGAATCAACCAATGGTTAGATGAGTACTTACGCTGTTTTTGTTCTTATCAGCAAGACAACTGGATAACATACCTACCCTTCGCGGAATTCTCTTACAACAACCTAACCAACTCATCCACAAAATTATCTCTGTTCTTTGCTAACTATGGGTACCATCCAACCATCACTTCAGTTAGTACTACTCCTTCAAATTCTCCTTTGGTTGATGAATGGAATAATGCACTCCTAGACAATTTTCGGGTTATCAAAGAAAATATTTCTAAAGCTCAGAACACCCAAAAACACTATTATGATTTGCGGCACAGACAACCACCTTCGTACCAAATTGGAGACCAGGTTTGGTTGTCAACGAAAAATCTGAAGCTACATCTCCCTAGTAGGAAAATGACGCAAAAATTCTGCGGACCTTTCCCCATTACTAAGGTAATAAATCAGAACGCAGTTACCTTGGAATTACCATCATCTATGAGAATACATCCAACTTTCCACGTTTCCCTTCTCAAACCCTACCTTCCCACAAGAAACACTACACCCCAATTGCTGCCAATTAGATCCATCCAAGACTCGGATGTCTACGAGGTGAAAGATGTACTTGATTCAAGGTTTTCTAAGGGAATTCTGGAATATCTGATTAGGTGGAAGGGATATTCAGAAGACGATGATACCTGGGAACCCGCATCCAATCTTAATGCACCTCAACTCGTTTCCCAGTTTCACAGGAGATTTCCAGATCGCCCCAGACTCCAAGCTGAGGATCAGCTTGTTTGAGGGGGGAGTCATGTCAGGGTTTAGGGTGTATTGTTTCCTTAATTAGTGATTAGCCAATCACAACCTTCTTACTTCCATAAAACACCTGAACACTAAGCACACCTTGCTTAGTATTTTGTTATTCTCCTTAGAGTAACACTGAGCCTCGCAGTACTCTGTAGTTTCTACTTTGAACCTTATCACCTCTACAACTGGACCTTTCTCCTTTCCAGAGCATTCAGTAAGGATATCTCCCAGCTCATTCCAGCCTGTTACAACTTTCTCAAAGTCTCACAACAAGAGATTGGCAAGTATTTACTTTTCCACAAGCTGTCTGTGTATTACCGGATATTGCATTCAATACCATCACTTTTGCTTACGTTAAATTATATTATCTCTTGTTGCTCCCATCAAGATTAACTGGAATGAACTTCCTTTAGTTATATTTTGTTACTGTTCCGTTACCTTTATAATTGTTTTGTTTTGGGCTCCATCGGAGATTCGTGACGTCACACGCTGTCAGTCAGCCGGCACCAGCGTGTCTCTACTCCTGCTGCATTCGCAGCGTACAGAACCCGGAAGTGTTTGTCACTGCCTACCGCTCTCACAGATTGCAAGGTACAAATTCTAGATATGCTCTATAATATTTACCTGACTTTCTCCATATTGTGATGCAAACAATTACGTTTGGATAAGACTTTATTCCTGAGTTCTAACTTTTTACTTAACCTGTTGCAATATCATTTTCCTTACTTACAACATTTGGAAAGTTTCACCTATTCCTTTTCCTCATATATTGTTGCCAGATTGTTTACCTACATTAATCTTGATATTGTTCCTATCATTGCACATTATACTGTAGTACGTATTCTATGCAGGGAACAATTATTCTTAGATTAATTGCACAAACATCTATTTGAGTTTACCTAGTAATAGTATTCTCATTTGACACTGTGCTACAACTTTATAATTACATTTCATCCTCACCAAGGGGGTTTGATTATTACAGTCAATTTGATTTTTCTCCTTGGGTTGGTAAATCCTACTGTGGCTTGCTCTATACGCCTATTGAAAACTCTGCCCATAGGTATGACTTTGCATGTGAAGTTGAGTAAACCTAGCAAGGACTATGTTTCCTTAAGTGTTATGTTCTGTGATGTATTTGCTATGTTTAGCTGCTCACCTAGTTTGTTTAGCTTGTCTATGGGAAGACAACATTTTTTCTCTAATGTGTCTATTTGTATACCTAAAAATGCTAGTGATGATGTCGAACCTTCTGATTTTTTGTGGGCTATGAGAACTCCCAATTGGTCTAGTAGTGCATGCAGCTGACTCATTAAATAAATGCACTGGTCTGTTCGACCATGTCCAGCCACCAAAAACGTGTCTAAGTAATGAGCTATACTAACTAGTCCTTGCAACCAACACATCATCTAAGAATGAACTGAACTCTTCAAAGTATATACAAGATAGCAAACATTCCATTGTTAAACATTGGTCATAGAAATACTATAGCTCCTTGAATATAGTGGAAGTAATCTGAATGCAGATTCTATATCTTTTTTTGGCAATTCTGCACCTGGCCCTCATATTTTTATCATTTCTAAGGCTTGGTCAAAAGATCCTCTATTGCATTGTTTACTGGTGTCCCCTTGGGTGCTAACAGATGGTGAATTAGTCTGAATTTACCTTGCTCTTTTTTGGCACTACTCCTATTGGTGAAATCATATTTTCTAGTGGTGGTGTTTTAAAGGGGCCTGCCATCCTCCCTAATTGCAACTCTTTTTTTATTTTGTTTCTAACCTCTTCCGGGTACTGGTAAGCTGAAATTAAATTTCATGATTTTCCTGATTCTCCTTGCGTTGGTATACGGAACCCGTTTGTGAAGGATTGAGTAAGGAAGGTGGTTCTTGCTGTATTGTCGTATGTCTGTAGCATCTTTAATTTTAATGGGATATGGAGTGGAGTGTATTGGTCAATCAAATTAGTTTGAATGTGAAACACTGGTTCCCTTTCCTTGCATGGGCCGAAAGGGCCGCTTGTTGTGCCTGGTGCCTTCCACTCCTGGGTGTCCCCCCTTACATTATCTGCTCACATGCTTAAACACACGGTTCTGTCTGTCACATTTTTTTGTCATTGTATGCCCAGCATGTCTTTTTGTTCCCTCCACCCAATCAGAATGTTCACCAAAGACTACATGATCTTCCCAAAAAACTAAATGAAGGCATGCCTATGTGGGGGCACATGTTGCACCCATGGTGGTACCTCATATTTACTTGTAATATTTTCCATCAAACATAAATATGTCAGATGTGTTGTTGGAAAATCTCCCACCCGAGTACACTGTCCTGAATCTTTGACTATTGTCAGGTTTAACCAGTCTTGTCCACATATCTAACTCCTTCCGTCCGAATTATTTGACATTATCTTTTCCTATCTTCTTTCTGAATTCGGTGTCATAATCTCTACATGCCTGTCCCCCAAACATTGTGTACACCTCCAATATTGTATGCATATATCTATCCAGGCTCTCCTCTTGCGTGAGCCTATCCTTTAAATAGCATGCTGCATACACTAGAAAGCCCTTCATCCATTGCAAGATATTCTTTCTAGGTGCTTCGCCTTTTCTTTGTGACTTGTCCCCTTTTGCCTCCTTAGCCTTTACTGCCTCTTTGGTTAATTAAAACACCTCAATATACTGGCCAAGTCTGGCCTTATTGATGTTTTTGTTGCCTCAAATTCTCCCTAAATAGGTCCAGTTCACATTGAATACCAATTTTGTTAAGTGGGTTAGCCATAGTGGATCCTAAATCTTGTTTATTGCTAACATCCATAGAAACGTTATTCGCCTGCCCTGAAGTTCCCAATCGTGTTTTATTTATGTGTTCTCGTTTAGCTTTCTTGCTCATTTTCTGTAGAAGTTTTAAAATTATATCACACTTTGACTGACTCCCCTCTCCCTCATCAGATTCGAAATCAGAAGTGTCTGATTCCGAATCTGAACAGGACTCCCCCTACGATACATTGATAAATAAATCATAATACTCACTCGTGTCTCTGGAAGTGGATATCTGTTCCGCAAATCTGTCCCCCAGGCTGCTGCTGCTGGGTGTGTTGTCACGTGACCTTTTCTCCTCTGGGTTGCGAGTTTGATTCCCCAAATGTTTTTGCCATTATTCCTTTCTACAGCTCCGGTACTTTGGTGATGATGGAAACAATGCAAATTATATAGTATGCTCTTTCCTGTGAAGTGACTACCTTGATCTGAATATATGTGTTGTCGTAACCCATACCTTGGAATGAACTCTTGAAGCAGCCTCTTTGCAACTGTTTTGGCGACTGTAGATGCACAGGGAAAAGCTTCCACCCATCCTGAGAATGTATCTAGCAGGACTAGAATGTATTTGTAATGCGTGACCTTTGGTAATTCCACAAAATCCATCTACAGGTTTACAAATGCCCCCCCCCCCCCCAGGACATGGTGGGGGATTCTTAGTTTCTGGCTTAATGGGTCTCCCTACATTTTGCTGGAGACAGATCACGCAAGTGGAGCACAAGGCCTTAATTGAATGTCTGACTCCTGGGGCCCACCATTGTGATGTGATTATCTCATACATGCTGTCTCTGTTAACATGGGAAACTCCATGAGTGAGTGTAACTATGTATGGCATCAGTGATGCTGAGAAATTAAGCAAATTGTTGGGGCCATACCACATACCCTCTGTCTGTGTGGCAGCTAACTTACATTATTTGTTAATTTCCTCCTGAAGTATACTCTCATAAAAAGTCTTCAAACATATTAGTGGAGTCTGCATTAGGTAAGGCCACGTATGACCCTAGACTGTGTAGAGCAGCTTGTTTTGCAGCTGAGTCTGCATGTTCATTTCCTTTTGTAATCTAATCTGTTCCCTTTGTGAGTGCAACTACCTTAATGACATGGTAACTACATGGTAACAAGAGGGCATGTAGCAGATCCCTGACATCTGTAGCATTCTGGATCAGGGATAGGCACGGACCAAGGCTGTGGCGGACATTTTCCAAAGTACAGACCTTAGTGAAGTACACCAAGGTACATTTTAAATTAAAAACATAAAAAAACACTCTCTTTACCAACAGGGTGGTGGATGCATGATGGAATAGTCATCAAGCAGAAGTAGTAGAAACAGTGAAGGAGTTTACAAATGCATGGGATATGCATAAGGCTATGGCCAGGAAATAGTAAAAGTATTCAGAAAATTGGGCAGACTAGATGGCCCGAATGGTTCCTATCTGCCAACACATTCTAAGTTTCTATAAGTCAGGAGAGCGGCACTTTGCTGTCAAATGGGCTGCTTGTTTGATGCCCCTGGTCTAGTTCCACAAGTACAAATTAGTCATCTAATCAAACAAGTTTAAAATAACATTTATGTAAAGACTGCTTGTGGTATACTAGTATAAAATGTTTTCAAAATTCTAACCTTTCTTTTTTTTTTTTTGTATTGAGAGTCTGCAACTCCTAACCAAACTCGCCCACCTTGATGTTAATTGCATGATTATTATGGTTGGTAACCTACTTGGTTAGGTAAGGTTTATCACAGTAGGTGGCGGTCTTCTACACACAGGCACCAGCACCAAGGGCAGTTAGCTAAGCTACTTAGGCAGATGCAACCTGTATGGGGCCTGATTCTACTACTTCAGAATCAAAGACCACTGCATAACCTGCTAGCCTTTTACCTTCCTCAGTGTAATTGCAAAATCCATCTACATACAGTGATAACTTTAAGTTGGTAAGGGGACTTTCCTGTAGGTCCGATTGCACAGTCTCTATGGCTTCTGTCAACTCTACACAGTCGTGATACTCACCATCCTCTTGTAAGATTGGCAACAAGGAGGCAGGGTTAGCCACCACTGCGAATGAAGATTTTACAGCGGTATTCAAGGCTTTTAAAACCCTGTATGCAGGGGGTTACTGTTTGGTTTGTGCACTGGGAAACCTGGAGTAATGCAGGGACTAATGGTCTATACTAAGACACCCTGCTTCAAAAGCTGTTGTGTTACAGGCTTAATGCCTTAGGGGATACTGTGGGATTGTAGGCAATTTAGCATTTTCCTTTAACCCCTTTGCTACCAGACTTTCAGAGAAGGACAAAATACCAGAGAATTTTCAGCATTTTTGCTATCACTCCATTTAAACAGCAATAGAGCCTTGTTTGTTTTTATTTATCTGTCAAAACTATATATATATATATTTTTTTTAATTAGACAACGCATGGTACTGATCTAGGCCTATTTTGATATATTTCAGGCCACCATTTCACCGCCAAATGCAAACATATAAAAAAAAATATTGGGCCAGATTACGAGTAGATCACTATCTTAACGTGCACCCTTAAAGTGGACGTACATTAAATAACCAGCCATTACAAGTGGCTGGTTAATGTGACCGTGAGCTTACAGTTTCACTTTCCTCTTAGTGTAATTAACCAGATGTCAGACCTCTGGTTAAAAATGTAACTAAGAGTAAGGCCGTAGGCCGAAACATGTCAGACTTTTCACACTGAGTTCTGTCAAAACCTTTTAATGTGACCATTAAAATTGGACTTTGTTTTTAAGGCAATGATGGCTTCTTCCTTTTTTTTTTATTACAAATATTCCCTTCAATTAAGCCATGTCTGTGAACAAGTGAAGTCTTTTGGCTGTTTAGCCTTTAAAGTTTCCCTGTACCTGTATATCCGAAGTTCCCCTCAAGGATTGGCCAAGCAGTAGCATTTACGTCAGAGACGAGTCGGACGCGCTGGACTTGCTGTTTGGGTTGCATGAACGCTTTGAAGTGGTGCAGTTACGCAAAGCGTTGAAGGAGAGGAAGATCCAGCTTACCTGTCTTCCTGAGGTGCGGAGGTGGCGGTGCTTATCGGGTCAAGATTTTGGTGAGAGCTTGTTTACCCCCCTTCCAGGAACTGTACGCAAACCTTGTGAGTACCAGCACGTATTATCCGTTCATACGTTTATTGTATGTTAAGGACTACCGAGCTCAGGCATACCATATTGGGAACTATTGGGGATAGTTTGCCCCTGCAGGCATCCAACACAGCCGTGAATATCTTTTGTTACTCAAATATATATATATATATATATATATATATATATATATATATATATATATATATACACACACACACACATCCATATGGTTTAGCACACCTTACAAAATTATTTTTTTTTGTATTATTTCTTAGGGGTGCAGCCAACAAAGCCAAATAATTACATAAAATAGAATATTGGCGCACATCCACTAATTTATCAAAACATTTTAAATATTGCAAAAATCACCTATACTTATATATTAAAATATGTCCGTATTTCGCTTAAAGGGACTTTAAACCTAATTTTTTTTCTTTCATGATTCAGAAAGAGAATACTATTTTAAACAGCTTTACAATTTACTTCTATTATCTAATTTGCTTAATTCTTTAGATACCCTTTGATAAAGAAATAGCAATGCACATGGGTGAGCCAATCACACAAAGGCATCTATGTGCAGCCACCAATCAGCTGCTACTGAGCCTATCTATATATGCTTTTCAGCAAATGATATCAAGAGAATAAAGCAAATTAGATAATAGAAGTAAATTAGAAAGTTGTTTAAAATTGCATGTTTTTTCTAAATCATGAAAGAAAAAATTTGGGTTTCATGTCCCTTTCAGCCAGTCACCAAAATAAATGTTTTGATAAAGTAAAAGTGGATGTGCGCCAATATTATATTTTGTTTAATTATTTGGTTTTGTTGGCTGCTTCCCTAAGAAGTAATATAAATAAAAATAATTTTGTAAGATGTGCTAAACCATATGGATTTGTATTTAAAGGGACAGTCTAATCCAAAATAAACTTTCATAATTCAGATAGGGTATGTAATTTTTAAACAATTTTCCAATTTACTTTTATCACCAATTTTGCTTTGTTCTCTTGGTATTCTTAGTTGAAAGTTAAACCTAGGCGGTTCATATGCTAATTTCTAAGTCCTTGAAGGCCGCCTCTTCTCTCAGAGCATTTTGACAGATTTTCACCACTAGAGGGTGTTAGTTCCCGTGTTTCATATAGATAACACTGTGCTCACGCACCTGGAGTTCCAGTGAACCAGCTCTGATTGGCTAAAATGGATGTCAGTCAAAAGAACTGAAATAAGGGGGCAGTTTGCAGAGGCTTAGATACAAGGTAATCACAGAGGTAAAAAGTATATTAATATAACTGTGTTGGTTGTGCAAAACTAGGGAATGGGTAATAAAGGGATTATCTATCTTTTTAAACAATAAAAATTCTTGTGTAGACTGTCCCTTTAAAGGAAGACTAAACATCTTGATTTACAGCACCCCATCCAGTACTCAGGTGCTCTCGTTATAATACATTGGAAGTGTGTATAAAGCCAGAAAGGCTCATTCTTAAATGCATAGTTAAAGGGATAGTAAAGTCAAAATTAAACTTTCGTGATTCAGATAGAGTATGTCATTTTAAACAATTTTCCAATTTACTTTTATCACCAATTTTGCTTTGTTCTCTTGGTATTCTTAGTTGAAAGTTAAACCTAGGCGGTTCATATGCTAATTTCTAAGTCCTTGAAGGCCGCCTCTTCTCTCAGAGCATTTTGACAGATTTTCACCACTAGAGGGTGTTAGTTCCCGTGTTTCATATAGATAACACTGTGCTCACGCACGTGGAGTTCCAGTGAACCAGCTCTGATTGGCTAAAATGGATGTCAGTCAAAAGAACTGAAATAAGGGGGCAGTCTGCAGAGGCTTAGATACAAGGTAATCACAGAGGTAAAAAGTATATTAATATAACTGTGTTGGTTGTGCAAAACTAGGGAATGGGTAATAAAGGGATTATCTATCTTTTTAAACAATAAAAATTCTGGTGTAGACTGTCCCTTTAAAGGAAGATTAAACATCTTGATTTACAGCACCTCATCCAGTACTCAGGTGCTCTAGTTATAGTACATTGGAAGTGTGTATAAAGCCAGAAAGGCTAATTCTTAAATGCATAGTTAAAGGGATAGTAAAGTCAAAATTAAACTTTCGTGATTCAGAGTATGTCATTTTAAACAACTTTCTAATTTACTTTTACCATCAAATTTGCTTTGTTCTTTTGGTATTCTTAGTTAAAAGCTAAACCTAGGTAGACTAATATGCTTATTTCTAAGCCCTTGAAGGCCGCCTCTTATCTGAATGCATTTGACAGGTTTTCACAGCTAGAGGGCATTAGTTCATGTTTTTTTATATAGATAACATTGTGCTCATGCATGTGAAGTTATTTAAAAGTTAGCACTAATTGCCTGAAATGCAAGTCTGTCAAAAGATCTAAAATAAGGAGGCAGTCAGCAGAAGCTTAGATACAAGGTAATTACAGAGGTAAAACGTATATTTCTATAACAGTTTTGGTTATGCAAAACTGGGAAATTATACATAAAGGGATTATCTATCTTTTCAAACAATAACATTTTTGGTGTTTACTATCCCTTTAAAGCACGAATGTTTCAGCCCAAAAAGGTAGTGCATTGCAGTGTTAGGACCAGTCAACATTGGGACACCTTGGCTAAAGCAAAATATGGCCATATTGTGTAACTAAGATCCCAATTTTAATATATAAGTATAGGTTATTTTTGCAATATTTACAATGTTTAAAAGTAGATGTGCGCCAATATTCTATTTTTTGTGTGTGTGTATATATATATATATATATATATATATATATATATATATATATACTGTATATATACATATGTATGTGTGTGTGTGTTTGTTTAAATGTGTATATACACATATAAATATATTTGTATATATTCTAATACATATATATTTATTTATTGCTGCCCAATGCTGTGAGATTTGCCTCTGTGCTGCACTAGGTTGTTTGCTGTGTCCCGCCTAGTTTCCATTGAGGTGGTAAAGTTTGGATACTGTTGGTAACATAAAAATTCTCCAAAGACTAATGAATAATAATTGTATACTTGTATAGCGCACAACCTCAAACCTAATCGACTTGCGGCACTGATAACAGATATTATTATTACCCAACTTAAAGGGATAGTCTACACCAGAATATTTATTGTTTTAAAAGATAGATAATCCCTTTATTACCCATTTACCAGTTTTTCATAACTAACACAGTTATATTAATATACTTTTATCCTCTGTGATTATCTTGTATCTAAGCCTCTGCAAACTGCCCCTTTTTTCAGTTCTTTTGACAGACCTGCAGTCTAGCCAATCAGTGCCTGCTCCCAGATAACTTCTCGTGCACGAGCACAGTGTTATCTATATGAAATACGTGAACTAACACCCTCTAGTGGTGAAAAACTGTTAAAATGCAATCTGAAAGAGGTGGGCTTCAAGGTCTAAGAAATTAGCATATGAACCTCCTAGGTTAAGCTTTCAACTAAGAATACCAAGAGAACAAAGCAAAATTGGTGATAAAAGTAAATTGAAAAAGTGTTTAAAATTACATGCTCTATCTGAATCATGAAAGTTTATTTTGGCCTAGACTGTCCCTTTAACCCCTTAATGACAACTGACGTACCAGGTACGTCCTGCAAAAACTTGCAGTTAGTGACAATGGACGTACCTGGTACCTGGCAGTGCCAGCAATCACTGGCACTGCCACCAATGAATTTTGGTAAGAGGGAGGGGGGCAGAATTTTTCAAATAAATGATCAATATCAGGATCTGGATCTGGGGGGGGGGTTTGGGGGGGGGGGTTGGGGCAGCTACACTACAGAAAAAATAAAAATAAAACATGTAACAAAACACTTTATTTTTTGGGGAAAACTGGGTACTGGCAGACAGCTGCCAGTACCCAAGATGGTGGCAATTAGGTAGGTGGGGAGGGTTAGAGAGGTGTTTGGGGGGGATCAGGGAGGTTGGGGGTTAAGGCAGGGGTCCATCACAGCTGAATAATTAAAAAAAAACAAAAACAAAAAAAAACACCTTTTATTTTAGTACTGGCAGACTTTCTGCCAGTACTTAAGATGGCGGGGACAATTGTGGGGTGGGGGAGGGAAGAGAGCTGTCTGGGAGGGATCAGGGGGTGGGATGTGTCAGGTGGGAGGCTAATCTCTACACTAAAGCTAAAATTAACCCTGCAAGCTCTCTACAAGCTACCTAATTAACCCCTTCACTGCTGGGCTTAATACAAGTGTGGTGCGCAGCAGCATTTAGCGGCCTCCTAATTGCCAAAAAGCAACGCCAAAGCCATATATGTCTGCTATTTATGAACAAAGGAGATCCCAGAGAAGCATTTACAACCATTTGTGCCATAATTGCACAAGCTGTTTGTAAATAATTTAAGTGAGAAACCTAAAATTGTGAAAAATGTCACTTTTTTTTTTATTTGCTCGCATTTGGCGGTGAAATGGTGGCATGAAATATACCAAAATGGGCCTAGATCAATACTTTTGGTTGTCTACTACACTACACTAAAGCTAAAATTAACCCTTCAAGGTCCCTACAAGATCCCTAATTAACCCCTTCACTGCTGGGCATAATACACGTGTGGTGCGCAGCTGCATTTAGCGGCCTTCTAATTACCAAAAAGCAACGCCAAAGCCATATATGTCTGCTATTTCTGAACAAAGGGGATCCCAGAGAAGCATTTACAACCATTTGTGCCATAATTGCACAAACTGTTTGTAAATAATTTCAGTGAGAAACCTAAAGTTTGTGACAAAATTTGTGAAAAAGTGAACAATTTTTTTTATTTGCTCGCATTTGGCAGTGAAATGGTGGCATGAAGTATACCAAAATGGGCATAAATCAATACTTTGGGTTGTCTTCTAAAAAAAAATATATACATGTCAAGGGATATTCAGGGATTCCGGACAGATATCAGTGTTCCAATGTAACTAGTGCTAATTTTGAAAAAAAGTGGTTTGGAAATAGCAAAGTTCTACTTGTACTTATTGCCCTATAACTTGCAAAAAAAGCAAACAACATGTAACCATTGGGTATTTCTAAACTCAGGACAAAATTTAGAAACTATTTAGCATGGGTGTTTTTTGGTGGTTGTAGATGTGTAACAGATTTTGGAGGTCAAAGTTAGAAAAAGTGTGTTTTTTTCCATTTTTTCCTCATATTTTATATATTTTTTATATTAAATTATAAGATGTGATGAAAAAAATGGCGAGAAAAACGGTATATAATATGTGTGGGTACAGTAAATGAGTAAGAGGAAAATTACAGCTAAACACAAACACTGCAGAAATGTAAAAATAGCCATTGTCATTAAGGGTAAGAAAACTGAAAAATGGTCCGGTCATTAAGGGGTTAATGGTACTTATTTTACCGACCTCAGAAGAATAAAAGGCTGAGTGGATCTTGCCGGGATTGAACCTACAAGCCTTGGGTTGTCACAGATCTCTGTAACAGTGCATTAGCACAATGAGCTATCTGTCCGGCTTAATCATAAATGTTTTTACCACCAGTTTCCAAACTTTACCCTCTGTGGCATTAACTGAGGCTTCCATTGGATCCTATGGAAGCAAGCTCTCATGAGCACTTGACTTCTGGGTAATGCGAATGTAAGGTGATGTTCACATTTCACCATACTTGTTATACCAGCGCACATTTACGTGTGCTGGTATTACTGAGTGGAGTGCAAATATCGCACTCGTAATCGAGCCCATTATTGGTTTTGTACTTCTTACTCCTATACAAAAAAATATTTGAAAAACAGGAATGTAAGCGTATGAGACGGCCTGTTTTTAGTTCAGCATCTGGGTAGTGCTTGCTGATTTGTGGCTAAATGTAAATAATGCATGTTCTCTCTGAATCATGAAAGTTTAATCTTGACTTTACTGTCCCTTTAATGCTATTACTCCCCTGCAAATCTATGTACACAGAATCAACCCTTTACTAAGTCTCAAGAACTCACTGAGCAGACCATCACGCTGCCCTTGAGGAGACGCTGCACATACAGGGAGTGCAGAATTATTAGGCAAATGAGTATTTTGACCACATCATCCTCTTTATGCATGTTGTCTTACTCCAAGCTGTATAGGCTCGAAAGCCTACTACCAATTAAGCATATTAGGTGATGTGCATCTCTGTAATGAGAAGGGGTGTGGTCTAATGACATCAACACCCTATATCAGGTGTGCATAATTATTAGGCAACTTCCTTTCCTTTGTCAAAATGGGTCAAAAGAAGGACTTGACAGTCTCAGAAAAGTTAAAAATAGTGAGATATCTTGCAGAGGGATGCAGCACTCTTAAAATTGCAAAGCTTCTGAAGCGTGATCATCGAACAATCAAGCGTTTCATTCAAAATAGTCAACAGGGTCGCAAGAAGCGTGTGGAAAAACCAAGGCGCAAAATAACTGCCCATGAACTGAGAAAAGTCAAGCGTGCAGCTGCCAAGATGCCACTTGCCACCAGTTTGGCCATATTTCAGAGCTGCAACATCACTGGAGTGCCAAAAGCACAAGGTGTGCAATACTCAGAGACATGGCCAAGGTAAGAAAGGCTGAAAGACGACCACCACTGAACAAGACACACAAGCTGAAACGTCAAGACTGGGCCAAGAAATATCTCAAGACTGATTTTTCTAAGGTTTTATGGACTGATGAAATGAGAGTGAGTCTTGATGGGCCAGATGGATGGGCCCGTGGCTGGATTGGTAAAGGGCAGAGAGCTCCAGTCCGACTCAGACGCCAGCAAGGTGGAGGTGGAGTACTGGTTTGGGCTGGTATCATCAAAGATGAGCTTGTGGGGCCTTTTCGGGTTGAGGATGGAGTCAAGCTCAACTCCCAGTCCTACTGCCAGTTTCTGGAAGACACCTTCTTCAAGCAGTGGTACAGCAAGAAGTCTGCATCCTTCAAGAAAAACATGATTTTCATGCAGGACAATGCTCCATCACACGCGTCCAAGTACTCCACAGCGTGGCTGGCAAGAAAGGGTATAAAAGAAGAAAATCTAATGACATGGCCTCCTTGTTCACCTGATCTGAACCCCATTGAGAACCTGTGGTCCATCATCAAATGTGAGATTTACAAGGAGGGAAAACAGTACACCTCTCTGAACAGTGTCTGGGAGGCTGTGGTTGCTGCTGCACGCAATGTTGATGGTGAACAGATCAAAACACTGACATAATCCATGGATGGCAGGCTTTTGAGTGTCCTTGCAAAGAAAGGTGGCTATATTGGTCACTGATTTGTTTTTGTTTTGTTTTTGAATGCCAGAAATGTATATTTGTGAATGTTGAGATGTTATATTGGTTTCACTGGTAAAAATAAATAATTGAAATGGGTATATATTTGTTTTTTGTTAAGTTGCCTAATAATTATGCACAGTAATAGTCACCTGCACACACAGATATCCCCCTAAAATAGCTATAACTAAAAACAAACTAAAAATTACTTCCAAAACTATTCAGCTTTGATATTAATGAGTTTTTTGGGTTCATTGAGAACATGGTTGTTGTTCAATAATAAAATTAATCCTCAAAAATACAACTTGCCTAATAATTCTGCACTCCCTGTAGAAGATTGTTTAGAGTGGAATAGATCTGCACAAGGACCTAAGTGTGAGGAGGGAGGGGCAAGCATTAACAATGAAAAATAATGTTATTGTTTTAGTAGAATACAACTATTTAAATTATTATTATTAAAGGTAATAATTATTTTTCTCCTTCCAATAAAGTACAGCTGAAAGTTGATCAAATAGCAATAATTAACCTATTAAACTGGATATAGTTCACCTCTCAATTTCATTAATTTCAATGATCTATCTATGCGTATCTAATTATATATAACCAAATCAGTAATGGTTTGATATATCTGGAAAAATAATCTTAAAAAGTTATTCTAAAAATGAAAACCATGGGGTGGAGCCTGCAGCGCACAAAGATGGCCGCACATCTATACAGCTCTGGTCGGGATTTACCTATATTTGATTTTAAATGCCACTTATACCTGAATTAAGCCTTTCAAAACCCCTCTGTGGACTTCCTAAACCTCTTGTCTAAAATCAGAATCTACAACCTTGAACTGCTGGTACGGCATTTTCAACTCAAGACCGGAGGCCTGAGATAACATATTGTAAGCAGCGGCCATCGTTTCAACCTCGTGGCTGTGAGATGCTGGGGATTTCTTTGGACTCAATTTGGAGACAGCTGTCTACACCCTGACCTCCCAGCAGGACACCCTAGTAGTGCAGTTGCAATTTATCAATATTACTTTGCCTGTCACAGCAAGCAAGATCTAAGAGATTACCCAGCACACACGCTTACTCTTTCTATAAAAGGCCAATATGGAGGGAGCTATATGTATTTTCAAGGAGCTACGCTGCCTACTTCAAGACCATCACGCTGCCCTTAAGGAGATGCTGCACATGGCATTTCATCACAGAGGTGCACACTCCACTTTGCAACCTATCCAGGGTGCAATTACCTCAGCAGAATGTGGGGGTGGCAGCACTTTGGAGCCCCAGTGCTTGCCACCTACCTCTAGCAGTAAAATGTCAAGCTAACCCCTCTGCAACCAATAGGATTGGAAGGCACAGCTATGGATGAGAGATTGAAAAGTGCTCTGGAGAGCCATGCCACTTTAATGTGGAAGGGTGAAGGTGTCTATCACTGCAAACTGGATAGCCAGGGTATCGTATCAGGTGACATCAGTGAGGAGTTTTGCTCAAATATATGGAGAAGCAAAATTACATATACAGTACCTTGCTCTATACCAGCCTCATTGTCTCCCAACATATTTTATTACGTAGACTGGTTAAAGTGGGATT
This sequence comes from Bombina bombina, assembly GCF_027579735.1. Lineage (NCBI taxonomy): Eukaryota > Metazoa > Chordata > Amphibia > Anura > Bombinatoridae > Bombina > Bombina bombina. Next base: position 387,112,294 of record NC_069502.1, read on the forward strand.
CTGGGTGGAGCCTGACCAAGCTCTGGTATAGCAGCTTAGCTTGGGAGCTCCGAGCAGTATATGAGCTATAATCAGCAAAACATGCTTATGTGACCAACTGTCAAGCACATATTTAGAGGAGACGTCTCTGGCAAAGCAGAGCTCATCCGGACTGCAGGCTATTCTACTGTAGCACACGCAGGTGCCATGGACCCGACTTTGAGGCCTAATGACGGCGACATATACCGGAGTGGCAAGTACGCACCAAACAAGAAGCGCTCCCGGCTCAGAAAAATTCCGCTCTGTCAGCAGCTACTGACACGCTATGTTGGAGATGGACATAGATAAGCTGAAAAGCGGAAAGACAGAGATGGAGATGGGCATTAACCGGGAGCTAAGCCATGTGTGACGCAGCAAGGCTCAGGGGCCCATGACAGCTGAAGTGATAACGGCTGCGCCAGCCTCATTACAATAGCTAACTCACATATTATGATTTGATACAGGCAGCAATAAGTATTTTTTACCTCAAAGGGCCACTTACAGATATTATTTATAAGACTCTGGTGGAGGAGCCCATATTGGTTAACGGAATACCGGACATTAAACTGTTGAAATCCCTAACACCAGTAGCTCTCAGACACCAGAGGTAGATTTGATAAAAATACACAGAGTCAACACCTGATAGACTTGCATGGCGGAGAAGTGTCTGGGAGACTATTTTTTCTCATTTAAGAGGAGATATTTTTATTTGGGACAGGACCTAGTATTTACCTCCCATTTGGTCTGGAAGCATATAGCTGTTCACGTGGAGCCTAAGATTACTATACTTTAGAGATGTCTGCCAGAAAGAACACCAAACTAGATAAAAACCTTAAATCCACAGCTATGGATAACTTTTTAAAGCAATCTAAAGGATTCAGCATGTCAGAGGCAGTGGAGAGGGAGGATGAAGAAGTTCATACTTTGGCAGGGAATCAGTAGGATTCATTGGAGACTTTGACAGCTGTCACAAAAGCTGACCTCCAAGCACTGGTTTCAAAAGTTGACATGACCTCTAGCTTTGAAAAGTTAATGGACAAAATAGATAACCTTCATACCTCGGTTACAAACAGCCTAGCCTAAATCAAGCAGGACATATCTGATCTAGGGGATAGAGTGGAGACGGTAGAGAATGATCACGAAACCTTAGCAGAGGATATGGCAGCGACTACTGAAACCATTTCACACCACCAGCAACAAATTCAGGACCTCCAAGACAAGATGGAGGATCTTGAAAATAGAAATAGAAGAAATTACATTAGATTTAAAGGTGTTCCAGAGAGTGTGGAAACCACTGATCTGCTTTCCTATCTCGCCCAATTATTCAGGGCTATCACTGGAGATGAGGGGGACTCAGATTTCTTGATAGAAAGAGCCCACAGGGCCCTGAAGCCTAAACCAAAAGAAAGCCTCCCACCCAGTGATGTCATCGTTAGGATGTTGAGATTTACTGATAGAGAAACCATCATGTCAGCTTCCAGAAAACATCAAACCTTTAAATTCAAAGGAAACATCATCCAGTTCTTCCAAGATCTATGCATACGCACCCTCCAGCGGAGGTATGCCCTGCGTCCTCTCACATCTTTGCTGAGGAAACAGAAAATCCTTTACAGATGGTGTTATCCCTTCACCCTACACATCTCCCATAACAGCAGGCTGTTCACTCTTAAGTCTGGCAAGGATATCCCGGCGATTTGCAATTATCTGAACATCAAGCCACCGGAGATGCAACGGGATTCTTCTCCTCCACCACGTCTTGGATCCCAGAGCCCGCAAGCATCAGCACGGAAATCCAGATGGACCAGAGTATCGAACAAGAAAAAATTCAAAACTTGAATGTCCATTCTGGGTAATATTGTGTGAAAAATTACAAGAAACCATGAAACCCATTAGAGGCTGGGGTTTGGTCTTTCTATTGATTTCAATTTGTAAGTGTCATTGATATCATTATGTTGTCTTACATGTTTTATTTAGATATACTGCATTTACCTACAATGAATTCAATTGCATGCCTGGGCAGCTAGATGCCTGGATTCATAGTGTAGTTTCATATGTATATATGTTTTATTTTTTCTTCAATTGTTATTATATAAGAGTGGGTCGCTGTGGGAATAATGCCCTACCCTTTGCTTTCTCATTTAGCCCTATGAATAACCTAGGTTTTGTTTCTAGGTCTGTGTTTCAATATTGCCAATGTAATTATATGAGCATACACCGCTTGCAGGGGTCAAATAATGATCACTTACAGGGTTATTATATAAATGTCTATGGCTCTTCCAACAATTAATTTAGTCTCACATAATGTGAGAGGGCTGAATTCAGATTGCAAAAGACGCATAGCATTTGATCATTATAGAAAATTACAGGCAAATGTGATCTTCTTACAAGAAACTCACCTTACTAAGCCACATATACCCAAATATTGGTACAGAAACTTCCAGCAAAACTACCACTCCACGGCAGACACGAAAAAAAGGGGGGTTTCAATATTACATTCCTCACTACATTTTAAACATACTAAAACAATTGCGGACAAGGAAGGTAGATACTTGATGGTACAGGGTCAAATACAAGGAGTGGATGTGCTATTTTGTAATGTCTATGCTACAAATGACAGACAAGATGCATTCTTTAGGGATATTACACATCTACTAACAGATGCGGATAGTCTTAGCCGGAGATTTTAAGATTGACCTGCAGGCACACAAATATAGGACAAATGTACATTTACCCAAAAAACAAACCCGGTTGAGGACAATGGCTAATACGGTTTTAAACCTCCTCTCCCCACATACTCTTACTGATATATGGAAATACCTATATGGTGCCACAACTGACTGACACCACATACTTTTCAGCTGCTCATAATAGCTATTCCAAGTTAGACTATATTCTGATCAGTCAGATTCTATGCCCTCTATTAGTGTCAGCTAGCATTCACATTTGTACTTGGTCAGACCACTCGATCACACAGATACTACTTAAAAGTATAAAAGACAGAGGCAGGACCCAGACTTTGACATATGACCCAACATGCCTCCGAGACCCGCAAACAAAAGCCAGTACACTACAAGCTATGGGGGAATATTGGAATATTAACCTGGGAACCACTGTAAATCTGGTGTCGGTATGGGCGGCGCATAAGACAGTGCTTAGGGGTATATTAATAAAAGAGAAATCGATACTTATAAAAAAAAGAAACTCCATAATTAATTCTCTCACTAAAGATATTGAGACATTAGAGAGGCAGCATAAATTGACACTAGCAGCGCCCATTTTAAAACAGATACAGCAAAAAAGACAACAACTCGATACGATTCTCAATGATCAGTCGGTAAAATATGCCCATGGAATGAAAACACTCTACTTTTTGTATGCCAATAAGCCTGACAAATTCTTAGCTAAAAAGATTAGAGATAACTATATGGCTACTTCCATCCCTGCACTACATAAAGCAGACGGGGTGGAAACATCTCACCCTCAAGAGATTGTTGACGCCTTTGCTTCATATTATGGAGAGCTTTATGATGGTAAAAAGGTTAACCACATTCCCTCTACTAAAGACTTACTTATGAACTTTCGGACTAAGGCAAACTTAAGGAAAATTACAGACTCAGACAGAGAGCAGCTAAATGCCAAAATCACCTCTAAGGAGGTCTCCCAGGCTATTAAGGACCTAAAACCTGGGAAGGTGCCAGGTCCAGATGGCTTGCCGGGGGAGTATTATAAATTTTTTGTTCTGCATCTCACTAAATTTGCAAATCATATCCTAGAAGGTAGGCCATTACCCAAAGATTTACTAAAAGCCAAAATAGTGGTTATCCCAAAACCGGGGGAAAATCCAAAGCATTGTTCAAGCTACAGACCGATCTCCCTCATAAACCAGGACATTAAAATTGTAACAAAAATATTGGCAAACAGAGTAAAACAGATCCTTCCTACTATTATACATCCCGACCAAGTGGGTTTTTTTAAGGATAGGGAGGCCCCAGACAACATTAGGAGGATGGTGTCGGTGTTGGATTATCTCAGGGCTCATGGAATGCCTTCTCTGATCCTATCACTGGATGCAGAGAAGGCATTCGACAGGGTGGATTGGATTTATATGCTGACGGTACTGGGAGAGATGGGATTTGATGGACCTTTTGTGTCCGCAATTAAGACGCTGTATTCTTCCCCCACGGCATTTGTTAGAGCGATCAGACATCAGTCACACACTTTTAATATACTAAACGGCACCAGGCAAGGGTGCCCATTGTCCCCCTTGCTTTTCGCGTTATGTATAGAACCACTGGCTGAATATATCCGCAAAGAATCAGACATTACAGGCTTAGAGGTGGGAGGGAAATCTTATAAAATAACATTATTCACAGATGATGTCTTATTGACTTTGACCAAAACACTGACATCCCTGCCGGTAGTATATAACATTTTAAACAAGTTTTCAATTATCTCAGGATACAAGATCAATACAGACAAGTGTGAGGCCCTCCCCATTAATATCCCTAGCCATACGGGTAAACTTATTGAGGCCAACTTTGACTTTAGGTAGGCGAAAGATCATATACAATATTTGGGAGTGAAACTGATGCCAGACTATGATAAACTCTACCAAGCCAATTATTTAGCACTCTTTAAAAATATGAAAAATGAGATTTCCAAATGGCAACACTATAATTTTTCGTGGTACGGGAAACTATCTGCAATCAAGATGAATCTACTACCTAGATTGTTGTATCTCTTTAGGACACTGCCGATTAAAGTACATAAAAAAGACTTAGATACCTTATAGGCTACATTTCTTTCTTATTTACGGGGTAATAAACATTCTAGGATACCCAGCCAAATTCTCACGCGACACAGACAGTTGGGGGGAGTGGGGTTCCCTAATTTATGGGACTATTATCAAGCCTCCAGATTGGCCCAGAATTCAATTTTAGGAAGGCGGAACTGTGACATAGTGTGGCCCACCTTAGAAGCCTCTATGGGAGGATTCATTTCCCCAGAAGATATTCTCTGGATGAAAGATGTATGTATGACTGAGGGGGTATACAGACCGTGAGCTCTTATGCTCACATTCCAGCAGTGGAATAAATTCCCAGTTAAGGACAGATTGATCCCAGAACACACTGGCATACGACCGTTAAAATACATACTCCCGAGGGACAGCCATATTCTCCTTGACAAATGGGAAAATAAAGCTTATATAGGGTGGCTGACTTCCTGCAGGGGGGATCCCTGCTCACATTTACCCAATTACAAGAGAGGATACACCCACTTTCATTGTATTGGTTTCTATACCTACAGATATTATCTGCTGTCCGTACTTATATACAAAAGGGAATTAAGAGTCAGGCCACAACACTTGAGAAGCAGTGTGGCACAGGGCTTAGGCCCAAACAAGCAATTTCCAGCATGTACTTGGCCATCCAGTCATCTAAAATCAAGAGCAAACCATCTATGGTTAGCAGGTGGGAGACAGATCTAGAGCTGGACATGTCGGAAGAGGAATGGGATTCATTAACAAATGAAGCTAGCAGAGGGTTATTGAGCGCAGATTTGAGGGAAAATAGTATTAAATCAGTGTTTTGATGGTATCTGACCCCTGAAAGGACAGCGCACTCTGTTGCAGGAAGTTCAAATGCCTGTTATAGGGGGTGCAAAGTCAAAGGATCCTACATGCATATGTGGTGGGATTGCCCTAGGGTTAAGGAGATATGGGAGTGGGTGTCAGATCTCTTGTCTAGATTGCTGGGAGATCAGGTAATTGTTTCAGCCCCTCAGGCTCTTTTGAATGTCAGAAACAAGTCTTACAATGCGCATATTAATACATTTCTTAGGATTATATTCACTATTGTTAGGACTTCCATTGCTAAATATTGGAAGACAGGGGTCCCAGAATGGTCAGAGATTATTCTCAAAATTAAGAATATATATGCAATGTACGAGACAGCTGCTCATTTACAGAATACCATGGATGCTTTTGGCAAGATCTGGTTTTACTGGATAATGGAGGGGGTCAACTATGACAACAACTAGGTATAGGGCTCCAACAGTATTTGTAAAATCAAAGGGAAAGAGGAAATTGAGATATCATATACATGGGGATTGGGGGTTTTGTGAACACAGCGACCTATATTGTTTATTATTGTTGTTTTTTTTAACCATTTATTCTATACTTCTAAGAGGTTTTTCTTGGAAAATGTTATGGATGTTTTAAAAAAAAGACTTGTAAAAGGAGTTACAATCAGATGAACCAACAGGATTCTACTCTGCATATGGGACTTTACAAGACCACATAGAGACTATTAATCTAAGATAACCAATGTAGGGGTGGATTATCATGTGAAGGTTATTGGAAATGTTTCTTATTCTTTTCTTCATTGTGAATTGTACTCAATAAAAAATTATTTCAACTAAAGTGGGATTCTGGAGGCTTACTTACTTTGGACATTTCTAAGAACTGCTGGTCCCTTCTCAAAACTGGTGCAGGGTAAAAGTGTTTTGTACTTGATTGCATATTTATTCTCCCCATACTTTCACTGAGCAGCTACTTAGTTTAGTTTTCTGCAAATTCAGTCGAATATAGAGGAGTTTGTTAATGCTTAAAGGATTACTTTCTGTTATAATTTTTAAGCTAAACAACTAACATATTTAAGTTAATAAACATTAATTAAAACCTACTGACCTATATTTTCTCCAAAACTAAGTTTCATAACGTTCTAAAAGTTATATCTTTTATTCGCCGATGATGTCACGTTATCCTGCCCACTATTTTCAGCACTGCGTGTTCAAAATACTTAAACCAATAACTTTGTGTTTAAAGCACCATTTTGAAACCTAGGTAATGTAAACGGATTGGTACAGAGCAAAGGATACCCACGGAGTGGGTTTGGAAAACAATTAAATTTGCAGACAAGATTTCTGATATACGGTAGAGATATGTTAATGAAATGCTATTGATAAAAAGCGTATTAGGGGTAGTTAGTTAGTAACAGGCATAGAAAATATTTACTTACAGTGGCCCTTTAATGGTATCTTTCCTGAAGTTATAGTTGAATTGTTTACCCTGTTATAATATAGCAAATGTTAGTCTCAAATGTAGGGAATTCAGTTTTCTTTTCTGTTCTAATCTGATATGTAGGCTTTTGTCTAGCTGACTGTTCATTAATGCTAGCGCTTATTTGTAAACAGCTTTGTCTTTGGATTTTAAAATAATTCTTAGGATATTTCAAGTAGCACTGTACTAAGCTTTCTTATTTATAACTAATTATTCTGAATAATTTATTTAGACTAATACTTATAGGTGTAGTGGGTACCACTAACATATTTTTTACGGCTGTAAGTTTTCTTACATATGCAACAGCTCTCTCTAAGTTTAGCACCTCACTCACTTAACATAATTCTGAATACCTAGCGGAGTGACCAATGTTACAACAGATTAATTTCTCTTGTACTCTCCGTATCCACTTTGGGCATTCTAAACTGAAAGTTTTGCCTTTGTTAATAATATAAGATCTATGCCTGATACCCTAACATTTCCTCTTTACAGGTTGCCAGGCAGAATTAAATGGATAGCCTTAGCTCCATGTTATAACATTATGCCTATTATTTAGTTTAATTTAATTAGCTATTTATTCTCATTTATAACTACACCTAACCTAAACTTGGCACCAAGCTTGTAAAACATTACTAACAATTTGACAGAGGGACTACTATAATTATCACTTTAGACTACAATGAATAGAAGTCTACCTTTTTTGTAGGATGTCTAATGTTTCTAACAGCCCTGACTCTCTCTATTTATTTTAATCCTAGAATCCTACTTATTCAAACTAGGGTTGCACCGATACCGATACTAGTATCGGTATCGGTACCGATACCAAGTATTTGCATGAGTACTTGTACTCGTGCAAATGCACCGAAATCCTAGAATGCTGCTTATTCAAACTAGGGTTGCACTGATACCGATAGTAGTATTGGTATCGGTACCGATACCAAGTATTTGCATGAGTACTTGTACCCGTGCAAATGCACCGATAATTAAAGCGCTTCCTACCCATGTGCTATCTTGTGGCGTTTTTTTTAAACTGCATGTTCCTATTTCATTTTAAACTAGGGTGGAGACTAAACTAAAAATGTTTTACTACTGCTCTGCCAATACAAATTGCTGTTATTTGTATTATCGTAGGAGAGATCACTGTACCTCGTTCAGACAAACCCCTGAAGTACTGGGCAGTTAATAAACAGATTTCCAGCTCTGGCTAAAATGGCCCAAAAATATATTTCTGCCCCATGCAGTAGTGTGAAAAGTGAAAGACTGTTCAACTTAGAGTCAAACCTCCATACAAATGTCAGATTGATGTTATATAACAGTCCTACAACCCAATTGCATCACCCCTTTAAATTTAATATTTTATTGTAATATTTTTTATTTATAAACATGTTCAGTAAACTTTGCGACAAATAAAACTTTTATTTCATAATGTCTTTTGAATTACAGTCCTTTATAATTATAAAGAAGGAATCTTAAATAATTAGTCTGTATTGTGCTTGGTAAACTGTCACATGACATTAAAAAAAAGTATCGGTAATTGGTAGCGGCGAGTATTTGAAAACAAGTATCGTTACTTGTACTCGGTCATAAAAAAATGGTATCGGTGAAACCCTAATTCAAACAGTACAATATGTATTTCCAGTCTAGTTCCACTCATTATGATGGCTATATAGTCAGAGCAAAGAGTCTCCTTTAAGACGAAGCCTTACAAGACTTTTAGCCTCCATATGTATTATTTTTATAGGTTCCTGATGTAATTCCCTATAAATGTATTTAACTCTTAGACTTTGAGGTCTAAAATTATTCACACTTAAGCTATTCTATATATCTTTCGTCTGGCTTCATATGCTTTTATATCTTTAAAGTAAAGTCAAAGAGCAGTGCACTAACTTATGACGCCACATATTACATTTACTAACTAATTGGTCTCCCCCCGCTCCCCATTTATATAGTTCTCTGGTACCTTTTGATTTGGCCAGAGACTTATTTTGCGGTTTATCTCATAACCACCGCTGTTATCAATATTTTATTTCTTTAAACTCAAAAATGTTTTCAGCTATATTCATGGATAACCTTTTCTTATATCTCCACCTATATTATATCCAGTATTATCAACAACTTTGTTCTTTTCATATATACAGTAATAGTCCTACATATTGAGGTTTGAGAACAGTCTCACTAGTTGACTTATTATATTCCAATCAGATCAAACAACAAAAAAACAAGAGGTTTGTTATGAAACCCAAGAGAGGTCTCCTTTATTTCATGATAACGTTCATTACTAGTTTTATCCAATATACCTATGAGGTCCAAGAGTGGCCTCCTGAGCACATAGGAAGGTTTACATTTATTTATTTTGGCAAGCTATTTTATTATTGTATGCTAACACTGTTTTCTGTTATTGAAATGTATTGTGATCTTACACTTGTATGTCTTACATTAATCCTCAATAAAAAATATAAAAATAAAATAAAAACCATGATTTAAATTGGTTTTACTGACTAGTGATTTAAACCACCCTGAGGGGTTGTACTACTTCTTGACCAGTACTGCATCTGGCTCACTATAAGGGGGGTGGACTATTTTTATCTTTCCATTTCTTTTCTCCCTTTGTCAGCAATGGGAGGTTATAAGTGGGGTCCTGTAACTTTGCCTTTTCCTCCTCTTTTTTCTGAAATTATCCTCTAATGAGGTTTTCAGAGAGGCAAACTGACGCTTTTTAGCTTTTGCGCGCTATTTCAGACAGGCATTCCATTCAGGGAGCTTGGGCTTATTCTTTCTGTGTGTGTTAAGTAGCCTTTCCTGCAATGTGTGCAAATAATCTAAGTTCCAAGTATCTTAGGCTCTGTTAATTTTACCCATTTCCCATGATATAAATTAGTGAATGGGCCATAATGTTGCTTCATATAGGTTAAAGGGACCCCCCCCCCCCCCCGGGACCTCCCCCCCAGGGCTACTCTATTACAGGACTTCCCTTGGATTATTTTTGTCCCATCTGAATTGCTACTGCAATTTTACACCCCAGACCTCTTGTCTTCAGCTAGCACCTGTTACACAAGGAACAAATTATACATATACAATAACTCTGTCTTTACATTTTCCTTAGGATGTCAACCAGGTTGCAATTTAAGTAAGGGGCTTCTCCTAATCTCCCTTAAAGTCTGCCCTAGCCCACTGGGGGTTATTGAGGCTGAGGACTCAATACAACTCTTGCTTGTCTGTAGATTGACAACCTCCTGGTCACACAAGTTTGTCACAAATTATATTAATTTAACAATTTTAAATTATAATCAAAGTATTAAATCAAATAAACCATAACAACACCAATAAACTCAATAAACAAAATCTCTCTGAATCATGTCACCCAGAATACTCAAGCATAATCCCCTTACCTAGAAGCACTCAACCAATTAAGCTAAAGCCATTTAAAGGTGGCTTACCTGTTTTAACCAATCTTTGTTGAGTGTCTCCAGGGTCCGGTGATGTCTACCTGAAAAGAATTCCAAGATATTGTGATTCCCGGGCAATGTTGTTTTCCCTGACACAGAAATCCACAGTCAATGAATACACCAGGTTCTTTGAAGAGATTTTGTTTATTGATCACACACACCCAATTGATCAATAGGCGAGAATTATGCAAACAGCAAATTCTGAAGCTGGGCAGTCCAGCAACAGAATACATAGGTTACATAAGCACTGTGTGCCCACCAGTAATAGCTGACTTAAAGACTTTTTTTCTGGTTACTGGGTAACATAATTATTCTAATACATACAGATTTTCTTTTACATGTTACAATTTACAAGAATAAGGAACAATTCAGCAAGTTTGTTTCTATTTCAGAAAAAGGTCAGAAAAATAGCATAAACTCTAACATAGCTATAATAAGGTACTGGCTTAGTTTCCTGTACATTGGCCTAGCTCACAGGAAACCAGGCATATACCTAGTCTAATTTTGGACAAGAAGAAAAATACAGCAATGAACTGTTTATTATCCTATAGATAGTTGCTTGGCCCAGTGTTAGACAAGATAAACAAAAAAAAAACAACAATGATAAAGCATATTACACTGTGGCCTGAGTAAAAGGCCTCTTAAAAATAATAGCAGCTACCTTATTTTACACAACTGTTCCAAGTAATCACATAACCATTATTGAAGAAGTTACTGCATTAGTACAGCTCTGTAATACTGTGTACCTCACATGTTAGTAGTTTGCCATTTGTTTGCTTTCTTAAAGAGCCAATACAGTGAACTTTGCATATAAAAGAGCAGTAACATATTCAAAATATTTTTCCATGCTAACCTTTTTGACATTGAAGCTAGGAGGAGAAGTGTATGTTGGTGTACATGTTAAAAATGTCCTTTTTACATGCAGCAAATAAAAAAATGACTGCTCATTGACTGATAAACAGAACCCCCCACTGCCGTATTGATGGATAGTAACATCCCTCAGAAGTATAAAAACTATTTTTATGTTGCTGTTTTTACATTTACAGCATTAATTACAGGGATTTAAATATAATGCAATATTATAGAATAACACATAGAATATATATTAAGATATAATATAATATTACATTTCTAATGTCAATTTTGAGAGTGACCTAAAACCTAACTTACTTCCCATTGACTTACATTATATATCCAGGTTCAATATACACCGATACCTGTATATTTATCAAAACGTTGCACATGCATTCCTCACCAGGAAGGAATATAAGCAGTTACAAACTTGCTTCCATAGGGTAAACAATACAAGGATCACATGTGCACATTTGCAGTCATACAAACAGACACTTGCAATATCCTGATTTTGGGAGCGACATTTACACATAGCAGAATTGTGGACTGTAAATCAAAATATGTCACTGCTGGAATCCTTATGTTGAAAAAGATGAAGATATCTTAAAAGAATTATGCTTCCTAGATCAACCTAGAGATGGTAAAATACTTAATCTGGTTGCCAGGAATTTTTATACTCTAGAAATTCTAAGGTAGATTACGAGTTGTGCGTTCGTCTTTTAATGCTGAAAAAATGATAATTTAATTGTTAAAACAGCAACACAGCCATTACAAGTCTTGTCGGTATAGCTGTACTGCAAGCCTTTTAGCCTGTAACACAACGTCAGTCCCGCACTCGTAAAAATTACGATTTTTCATGACACTTCCATAGCGCTGCCATTACGAGTTTTGCGGTGAGGCTAAAAAGCTTGCGTTACACCCTATAACGACAAGATCCGTACCGACATCTAAGAGCAGTAGGTATGAGTTTTACGCAACAAAACTGTTACATAAACATCATAACAACAACTACCTATTAAACCCTAAACCAAGGCCCTCCCACATCGAAAATACTATATTAAAGTTATTAACCCCTAACCTGTCGCTCCCAACATCGCCGCCACTAATAAAATGTATTAACCCTATTCTGCCGCACCCCGACATCGTCACCACTATAATAAAGTTATAACCCCTATACCGCCGCCCTCCCGCATCACAAACACTATTTAAATATTATTAACTCCTAATCTGCTGTCCGCCCACATTGCCCCCACTATACTAAAGTTATTAACCCCTATTTCGCCGACCCCCGACACCGCCGCCACTGTTGTAAACCTATTAACCCCTAAACAACAAGCCCCCCACAACGAAATATACTAAATTAAACAATTAACCCCTAAACCGAAAGCCCCGCACATTGCAATAAACTAATTTTAAACTAGTAGTAACCCCTAAACCTAACGCCCCCTAGCTTTATATTAAAATTAGAATTTCCCTATCTTAAATTAAATTAAAACTTACCTGTCAAATTAAAAAAATGAAGTTTAAACTAACAATTAAACTAATATAACTATTAAACTATAATTAAACTAACTACCAATTAAAGAAAACTAAAATACACATTTAAAAAATCCTAACTATAAAAATTACAAAGTATCTAATTACAAAAAATAAAAAATACTAAATTACAAAAAATAACAAACACGAAATTACGAAAAATAACAAACCAAATGATCAAAAATAAAAGAAGAATTACACCTAATCTAATAGCCCTATAAAAATAAAAATAAAAAAGCTCACCCAAAATAAAAAAAAAACCCTAGCCTACAATAAACTACCAATAGCCTTTAAATAGGCCTTTTATGGGGCATTGTCCCAAAGAAATCAGCTCTTTTACCTGTAAAAAAAAACAAAATAATAAAATTAACTCTAACAAAAACCTAAGCTGAAAAGGGCATTCAGCTCTTTTGCTTGCCCTGAAAAGGGCATTCAGCTCTTTTAAGAAAAGCCCAAACCCTAAACTAAAAAAAACCCACCCATGAAAGTTTAAAAAATCCTAACGCTAACCCCGGAAGATCCACTTACAGTTCCTGAAGTCTGAATATCCGGGCGGTGAGAGGTCTTCATCCAGGCAGCGAGTTCTTCATCCATTCAGGCGGCGCCTTCTATCTTCATCCATCCATGCGGCATCTTCTATCTTCATCCCGGCAGCGCAGAGCGGGTCCATCCTGAAGACATCTGGCACGGAGCATCCTCTTCATACGGTCGCCGCCGTATACTGAATCTTTTGGAAAATCAGCCAATAGGATGAGAGCTACTGAAATTCTATTGGCTATTCAAATCAGTCAATAGAATTTCAGTAGCTCTCATCTTTTTGGCTGATTTGAACAGCCAATAGGATTTCACTAGCTTTCATCCTATTAGCTGATTTGAATTTCACAAAATCAATTCAGCCAATAGGAATGCAATTGACGCCATTTTGAAAAGGCTTCCTTGCATTGAAGATTCAGTATACAGTGGCGACTGTATGAAGAGGACGCTCTGCGCCGGATGTCTTCAGGGTGGACCCGCTCCGTGCCACCAGGATGAAGATAGAAGACGCCGCCGGGATGAAGATAGAAGATGCCACCTGGATGAAGATAGAAGACGCCGCCTGGATGAATGAAGACCTCGCTGCCTGGATGAAGACCTCTCGCCACCTGGATGTCCGGACTTCAGGAACTGTAAGTGAATCTTCGAGGGTTAGTGTTAGGATTTTAAAAACTTTTTTTGTGGGGGTTTTTCTTTAGTTTAGGGTTTGGGCTTTTCTTAAAAGGGCTGAATGCCCTTTTTAGGGCAAGCAAAATAGCTGAATGCCCTTTTAAGGGCAATGCCCATACAAATGCCCTTTTCAGGGCAATGGGTAGCTTAGGTTTTTGTTAGACAAAAAGTAGCTATGAAGGAGCAATACAGCATCCCTGGATGAGATGTGTTGCTAAAGGTGGAGTCCAAAGAATGTATCTAATGTGGAATATATGCGGTTTTGTAAATGGGTAAAAATTCCTAATGCAACTTTCTGGTTAAAAATATATGTTACAATCTTTATTCTAAAAATACAATGTATCAAATTCTAAAACATGTATACACAAATAACTATAATAAAAAAATTATGTAAAAACCTTGTCATACATTCAGTATGACAATCAGACGAAACCTACAGTCCTTGTAACTTAAGTCAAGGGGAGGGGCCCAGGATAGGGCGTAATAATCCAAATAAGTCCAATGGTATCTGAAGAAAAAGTGTCCAAGTATGTGTGTCGAGATGTATCCAAGCGAATGTGGGGTTACAGTATATCCAAAATTAAATGTGAAGTCACAATATATCCCAAATTATCCAAAATTATCCGAAATTGGATGTGAATGTGTCTGTGATTGGTTTCATAAAAATGAAAACATCCAAAAAGTAAAAAAGTGAAAAAATAAGAAAAGACAGAAAAAATAATGAGAAAGGTCCTTGGGGACCGAAACGCATAGAATACACTGGTATCACGGCTCAGGTTCATTTGGTAAGTTCATCACCTATTATTTCTACTTTTAGAAACATTATTGCACTGTGTTGTTTCATTTATCTTTCACAGCACACTGTTATTATTACGTCATCCTACACTGAATTGGATATTGATATAATCTGATACTGAATAACCTCAGTTGGAGGAAAGAACACCACTAGAGGTTAAAAACCACTAGATCACAGTATCTTATAACTAATCCACAGATAACAATTTATAAATTAAGGATCTACAATTTATAAACTGATTTCACATATCTGCAGATACACTCCCAGAGTATCACTATTTTAGGTGTACACCTTTTTTCAGTAATGGCCACATTTTTGGATTTTTAATATATATATTTTTTTTTTTCACATCATTTTTATTTTTTCTGTCTTTTCTTATTTTTTCACTTTTTTACTTTTTGGATTTTTTCATTTTTATGACACCCATCACGGACACATTCCCATCCAATTTCAGATAATTTTGGATATATTGTGACTTCACATTTAATTTTGGATATACTGTAACCCCACATTCCCTTGGATACATCTCGACACACATACTTGGACACTTTTTCTTCAGATACCATTGGATTTATTTGGATTATTACGCCCTATCCTGGGCCCCATTTGTTAAATACCCTCTATCGCGCATAACTTGTAATCTACCTGTCTGTCTTTAATTTGAAATGCTTCCTTTTTTATTTAATGCCTCCAATTAAAGGAGGTGTCAGGTATAGAGTTTATTGATAAGAGAATCTTAATCAATTCATAAACTGGTCACATTATAGTTAAAGGGGTTAAATGCTTATCTCTCTTGCTCCAGTTTTCTACAATTCTGCTAAAGTTGGACTGAAATTTGATTTTGGTTTTTTAATTCTGATATTATTCTATTAAATATTTATTCTGGTAATATTATTCTACTAAATACAAGCATAATGTATTAATTTCCTTATAGTAAAAGTAATAACAAATAGAGCAAAATATGCTGTTTAACCCCAGACCCCAGAGAAAAACTTGCCTAAAATACCAAAGAATATTTAGCATTTTTGCTATCACTCCATTTAAACAAAAATAGAGCTTTTTTAATTTACCCATTAAATCTATATATATATATATATATATATATATATATATTTAAAGTAGACAACCCAAGGTATTGATCTAGGCAAATTTTGGTATATGTGAAATCACTAATTGGCCGTTAAGTACAATCATATAAAAATTAAAAATTGTCTAAAGAGATAGCTATTTCTGACACACAAAACACATCGGACAGTGAGACGATAGCAGAATCTTTTAGAAAATACTATGAGGCACTATACAATATCCCCAAGTTTTGTAATTCTGACAGGGATAAAGAAATGGCACAATATATTGCTCAAGCGGATCTCCCTACATTAGACCCAGACAAAGGACGGAATTGGAAGCACCTATCTCAAATATGGAAGTACTGAGAGCGATAGACTCCTTACCATCAGGTAAAAGTCCATCTATAGAATTTGTTTAATTCTATAGATGACAAGGAGGAATTTTCTAGGGAATTTCTTCTATCTCACATTACGGTCATCCCCAAGCCAAATAAATAAACAATATTAACTAGTAACTATAGACCAATTTCCTTACTTAATTCAGATTTAAAGATTTACTCCAAAATATTATCTACCCAAATAAACGAAGTTCTCCCTGAGATAATACATGTAGATCAAGTGGGATTTTCCCTAATAGAGAGGCCAGGGATAACACTATTAGAGTTCTTCAACTAATTGATTACGCAAAGTTAAAAAATATACCATCAATTTTAATTTCTACCAATGCTGAAAAAGCATTCAATAGACTGAACTGGGGTTTTTTTAAAAAAAAGTGCTGGAGACTATGGGATTTGGGGAAAAAATGCTTAATAGAATTCTTAGTTTATATATAAACCCCTCAGCCAAAGTTAAAGGGACACTGAACCCAATTTTTTTCTTTTGTAATTCAGAAAGATCATGCAATTTTAAGCAACTTTCTAATTTACTCCTATTATCAATTTTTCTTCGTTCTCTTGCTATCAGCTTTTTTTGTTTCAGTACTCTGGACAGCACTTTTTTATTGGTGGATGTATTTATTTACCAATCAGCAAGGACAACCCAGGTTGTTCACCAAAAATGGGCCGGCATCTAAACATACATTCTTGCATTTCAAATAAAGATACCAAGAGAATGAAGAAAATTTGATAATAGGAGTAAATTAGAAAGTTGCTTAAAATTTCATGCTCAATCTGAATTTTGGGTACAGTGTCCCTTTAAAGTTAATGGGATCCTATCCTCTTCCTTCCCCATCAGCAATGGAACACGTCAGGGATGCCCTCTATCTACCACCTTATTCGTCATTACTATTGAAGTTTTAGCGGCACATTTAAGAAAGAACAATCATATTAAAGGTATCAAAATAGCACAGAATGAATATAAATTGAATATGTACGCTGATGATGTGTTGATATCCCTAGCCTCTCCTTCAACATCCCTACCTTATCTATTGGAGGAATTTAAAAAATTTGGTAATTTCTCAAATTTTCTAATAAATGCCCAAAAATCAAAAATACTCAATGTCAATCTATCCTTACAAGATTTTACTGACCTAGGAAAGGTCTGTTCATACCGAAGGAAACCTGATTCGATTAAGTATCTCGGAATTGAAATTTCCGCTCAAAATTAAAAATTATTTGATCTAAATTACTTAAAATTGCTAAAAAATATAAAAGCTGATTTACATAAATGGTCCAACAATAAAACCTTGTGGTGGGGCAGAATACAGACAATTAAAATGAATGTTTTGCCCAGAGTTCTTTATTTATTTCAAGCAGCCCCAATATATTTATCTCCCACATTCCTTAAAAAATTGCAATCCAGTATAAACTCCTTTATATGGGGCCCACACAAACCGAGGATAGTGAAAACCACTATTTATCGTTCTTTGGATGAATGGGGACTCGGTGTACCTAACATGATGCTTTATTACCAGGCAATAACACTGCATAGAATACTAGAGTGGCACACAGGGGTTAATTCCAAAGCGTGGGTTTCATTTGATTCACAGCTATTAAGGGCGCCGCAGGTAGGAATACTGTGCTGGATAGCTAGGAAGCATAGACCACCAATCATACAAAAAATAACCCTCTTGAGGCAGGTCTTTCAAAATTAGGACAAGATGTTAAAGAGTTATACGGGACTATCTTCTATATAATCCCCATTGACCCCCGTCTTTGTAAACGCTGAATTTAAAAAAGGTTTGGAAATAGGAGATAGTGGGGATGATGAGATTGGTTATTCAATTCCATTTTGCGACTTGGTCCAAAATAACATATTGAAATCGAGAGCTGAACTGCAAAACATAGCAGGAGGAATTTTTACAAATTGGCTGAAATATGCCCAATTGACACACCTAGTACACAACTCTCCATATAGGGATGACCTTACTCGACAACTCACTGAATTTGAAAAATTATGTTTACACACCACACCAGTTAAAGGTACATTGTCTATTGTAAGGAAAATTTTAAGTAAACTAAAGAATATATCATTGCCCACATATGTGGATAGATGGCACCGGGAACTATCCACAAATTTAGAACCCAAATATTGGAAACAAATGTTTTATCACACTCATAAAGCTTCAGGGTCGGCTAGTATCTTGGAACTTAATTTTAAGATTCTAACAAGGTGGTACCTGACCCAGCATAGAATGAAAACTATCTACCCAAACTCACATGGCTTATGTTGGTGTGGGGAACTGGGAACTATGACACACATCTGGTGGGCTTGTAAAGAATTAAATACAATATGGCGAGAAGTAGAGAATTTAGGTAAATATCTGTTTGGTATAGGCTACACATTAGAGGCATCCCATGCATTATTTACTCAGAAACCTGGAAAATTCTGTAAAATAAGACAAGCAGTTTTTCAGATAGCCCTTAACAGTGCTAAATCTATTATAGCAAGAATGTGGAAATCAAACACACAACCAACAAAACAAATGTTGATTAGCAGGACAGACAAACTATTCTTCTTAGAAAAATATGGCTTTTATAAAAAACAGAAAATGGAATTTTTCCATAATATGTAATCCTATTGGGACCAACATAAAGTATCTAATGTACCCTCTTGATGTGAGCAGATAAGTTTCGGAACCCTCCGTTCAATCCCCCCTCCTCCCCCCTTTTTCAACTGTGTACTAGAGTATAGGAAGAGATAGAGACCTACTTTAATTGAAATAGAAGATTTAATGTTATGACAGAGACCGAAGCATTGACCAATATGTTTAATATGTTGTTTATTTTTATGTATTAATGTCAAGTAAGGATGGATATTATTACAGACAATATGTTTTCATTGATTGTATCCTTGCATGGTGAAAAATTTAATAAAAATCAATATATACAAAAGACATCCCCTTGATTCCTATGGGAGATGTCTACAGCTAACACCCTAACATGTACCCCGAGTCTAAACACCCCTAATCTGTCCCCCCCTACAACGCCGCAACTAAATAAAGTGTTTACCCTCTAAACCGCCGCTCCCGGAGACCACCGCAAGCTATAATAAATATGTTAACCCCTAAACCGCCGCTCCCGGACCCCACCGCCACCTACATTATACCTATTAACCCCTATCCTGCCCCTCCTACACCGTCGCCACCTATAATAAAGTTATTAACCCCTATCCTGCCCCCCTACACCATTGCCAACGATAATAAATTTATTAACCCCTATCCTTCCCCCCGTACACCGCCGCCACTGTAATAAAATTATTAACAACTAAACCTAAGTCTAACACTAACCCTAACACCCCCCTAACTTAAATATTAATTAAATAAATCTAAATAATATTTCTCGTATTAACTAAATTATTCCTATTTAAAACTAAATACTTACCTTTAAAATAAACCCTAATATAGCTACAATATAACTAATAATTATATTGTAGCTATCTTAGGATTTACTTTTATTTTACAGGCAACTTTTAATTTATTTTAACTAGGTACAATAGCTATTAAATAGTTATTAACTATTTAATACCTACCTAGTTAAAATAAAGAGAAATTAACCTGTAAAATAAAAACTAACCTAAGTTACAATTACACCTAACACTACACTATACTTTAATAAATTATTCCTATTTAAAACTAAATACTTACCTGTAAAATAAACCCTAAGATAGCTACAATGTAATTAATAATTACATTGTAGCTATTTTAGGATTTATATTTATTTTACAGGTAACTTTGTATTTATTTTAGCTAGTTAGAATAGTTATTAAATAGTTATTAACTATTTAATAACTACCTAGCTAAAAGAAATACAAAATTACCTGTAAAATAAATCCTAACCTAAGTTACAATTAAACCTAACACTATACTATCATTAAATTAATTAAATAAATTACCTACAAATAACTACAATTAAATTAAATTAAATTAAATAAACAAACTAAAGTACAAAAAATAAAAAAGCTAAGTTACAAAAAATAAAAAAAATAAGTTACAAACATTTCAAAAATATCACAACAATTTTAAGCTACTTACACCTAATCTAAACCCCCTAATAAAATAACAAAGCCCCCCAAAATAAAAAAATTCCCTACCCTATTCTACATTAAAAAGTTACCAGCTCTATTACCTTACCAGCCCTTAAAAGGGCCTTTTGCGGGGAATGCCCCAAAGAAAACAGCTCTTTTGCCTGTAAAATAAAAATACAACCCCCCAACATTAAAACCCACCACCCACATACCCCTAATCTAACCCAAACCCCCTTAAATAAACCTAACACTACCCCCCTGAAGATCATCCTACCTTGAGCTGTCTTCAGCCAGCCGACCACCGATGGAACCGAAAAGGAGATCCGGAGTGGCAGAAGTCATCATCCAAGGGGCGCTGAAGAATTCTTCCATCCGATAGAAGTCTTCATCCATGCGGTGTCTTCAATCTTCATCCATCCGGAGCGGATTCTATCAGCCAATCAGAATTAAGGTAGGAAAAATCTGATTGGCTGATTGAATCTGCCAATCAGATTGAAGTTCAATCCGATTGGCTGATCCAATCAGCCAATCAGATTGACCTCGCATTCTATTGGCTGATCGGAACAGCCAATAGAATGCGAGCTCAATCTGATTGGCTGATTGGATCAGCCAATCGGATTGAACTTCAATCAGCCAATCAGATTTTCCCTACCTTAATTCCGATTGGCTGATAGAATCCTATCAGCCAATCGGAATTGAAGGGACGCCATCTTCGATGACGTCCCTTAAAGGAACCTTCATTCGTCGTTAGTTGTCGGGAAAAAGAGGATGGCTCCGCGTCGGCTCGTCTAAGATGGCTCCGCCCCGGAAGGATGAAGATTGAAGACGCCGCATGGATGAAGACTTCTATCGGATGGAAGACTTCTTCAGCGCCCCTTGGATGAAGACTTCTGCCGCTCCGGACCTCCTCTTCGGTTCCATCGGTGGTCGGCTGGCTGAAGACGGCTCAAGGTAGGATGATCTTCAGGGGGGTAGTGTTAGGTTTATTTAAGGGGGGTTTGGGTTAGATTAGGGGTATGTGGGTGGTGGGCTTTAATGTTGGGGGGTTGTATTTTTATTTTACAGGCAAAAGAGCTGTTTTCTTTGGGGCATGCCCCGAAAAAAGCCATTTTAAGGGCTGGTAAGGTAATAGAGCTGGTAACTTTTTAATGTAGAATAGGGTAGGGAATTTTTTTTATTTTGGGGGGCTTTGTTATTTTATTAGGGGGCTTAGATTAGGTGTTAGTAGCTTAAAATTGATGTAATATTTTTGAAATGTTTGTAACTTATTTTTTTTTATTTTTTGTAACTTAGCTTTTTTTATTTTTTGTACTTTAGTTTGTTTATTTAATTTAATTGTTGTTATTTGTAGGTAATTTATTTAATTAATTTAATGACAGTGTAGTGTTAGGTTTAATTGTAACTTAGGTTAGGATTTATTTTACAGGTAATTTTGTATTTCTTTTAGCTAGGTAGTTATTAAATAGTTAATAACTATTTAATAACTATTCTAACTAGCTAAATAAATACGTTACCTGTAAAATAAATATAAATCCTAAAATAGCTACAATGTAATTATTAATTACATTGTAGCTATCTTAGGGTTTATTTTACAGGTAAGTATTTAGTTTTAAATAGGAATAATTTAGTTAATAAGAGAAATATTATTTAGATTTATTTAATTAATATTTAAGTTAGGGGGGTGTTAGGTTTAGGAGTTAATAATTTTATTACAGTGGCAGCGGTGTGGGGGGGCAGGATAGGGGTTAATAAATTTATTATAGGTTGCGGCGGGGTCCGGGAGCGGCGGTTTAGGGGTTAAACTATTTATTTAGTTGTGGCGAGATCCGCAGGATAGGGGTTAATAACTTTATTATAGGTGGCGGCGGTATAGGGGGGGCAGGAAAGGGGTTACTAGGTATAATGTAGGTGGCGGGGGGATCCGGGAGCAGCGGTTTAGGGGTTAATACATTTATAAGAGTTGCGGCGGGGTCTAGGAGTGGCGGTTTAGGGTTTACTAACTTTATTTAGTTGTGGGGGGCTCCGGGAGCGCCGGTATAGGGGGTAGAACAGTGTAGTTTAGTGTGGGTGCTTAGTGACAGCTTGTCAATAAAGCTGTCAAAAAGCCAAAGAGCAGCGAGATTGGATGAGTGATAACTCTCACAGTCCGCTGCTCATCGCCCCGTACTTGGTGCGCGGCTTTTTGACAGATTTTTTGATAACTTAGGCGAAATTTTTCAGGTCCGCGGCGGCGATGTTAGGCGAGCTTAGGCGGGCGTATTGGACCGGCAAAGGCAATTAAAGTAGACACGTTGATAACTAGAGGCCATTGTGTCTGTATATCACACTGCATGGGGTCATCCATCTGACAATCACTTTTCTCAGATGTTCTGTCAATCAGGAAAAAGTGTCCTATATCTGATCTCAGATTTGGAATACACAAAATATAGACGACCATCTCTCTGGAATAAATTGCCTGACTCAATAACCAAATGTTTTAGAGCAAAAAAAGTGGGTCAGTGACAATCTGATAGGGATTTTAGCTTCACACCTCAGCAGGAAATCTTTGAAAGCAATCCTTTGTTCTCAGATGTGGAATACATAGAGTGTACCCAGTGATAACATGAGCATGCTTTTTGAGAGATTTCATATTTATTTTATCATATATTTATATATATATATATATATATATATATATAAGTAAAATTGATAAAAGGAGTAAATTAGAAAGTTGCTTAAAATTGCATGATCTATCTGAATCATGAAAAACAATTGGGTTCAGAATTCCTTTAACTGTATTTTATTAAACTTCTGAGCATCATATATTTTCTCTATATAATAACATTTCATCTGTTCTATATGTTGTGTCACAGTAGTCTCCGGTATTTACTCCCTGTTCCTTCCAAACTTTCTAAAGCACATCCCACACCCCAAAATGGTATCTGCAATATAGTAGCTGAAATGGGGAGGGGGGGGGGGGAACGATTGAGCATTAAGAATCCTAATGAATTAGGAGTATGATTAAACCTCTCTATACAAGAAAGTCAGTCTAAGGATGATATACAGAGGTATTTAGGGCTTGCAATTTAAACAACTAACACAACTCCTTTTTGAGACAGAAACAAAAATCTTAGTAGCAGCCTTACAATGGGAAATGACTTTGGGATGCTGAGTAGCATAATGAAGTACAACCAAAATGCATTGTGAAAACCAAGCTGACTTTTCTATTGGGCTCATTAAATCTATACCATTCCCATTGCATTTAAAAAATGGGAAATCATTTGTATCTACCTATACTTTTGGGGGAAAGTATTTATATCAGATTTTCTCTTCTCTTGTAAACCCTAAGAAATGTGAGTGGACAAAATATAATAACCACATTTACATATACCACTCTGCTCTATACATTACGTAACAAAAATCATTTGTCTTTAGAGGTATCAATTTGTTGTGTGAGTTTACCATTGTTCACCTGAATTCTATATTCTTACTCCCCTGCCCTCTGAATAACCAGTCTACATTAGATCCTGGCACAAGAAACTTCCATTCAGTCTTTAATTGAAAGATTGTCATATTATTTTCGCAAACAGTGTAAAATCAGCCCATTAATTATAGTTCTTGCTATGGTGGCACCTCACACCTCAAAGGTTAAAGCACATATTTCCAGGAGTCTGTAATTACTGTTGGAGGAAATACAATGGTTTTGGGTCACCCCTTAACATCTGGTGGGATTTTGACTCAGGGTATCTGTTTTTTTTTCACTTATATGCCAGATAAATTAGATCTAAAATATAGGAACCTTCCCTTTATTAAAAGAGACGTATATACATTTGAAAACTTTTTATTACTATTAGTTGAATAGTAACTTTTTAGAAAGCATAATCAAGGGGAACCTGTGCCCCAATTAAAATGGTCTTTTGTGTTTCAGCATAATTGCATTAGTGATAGGCCCTCTTACAGTCATTGTTAACCATATATTAGTTAACCTTTCTGCTTTAAGTTATGCATTATCTGCAGCTGCGTCATCTTCAACTTGGTAGTAAGCTTTTTGGGCTTCTCCTGGTCATAAGAGAAATAATTCCTGGCCATATGCCTTGGGAGTCATTTTTCTGTAGGCAGCTGCTTGCCATATTGTTTGCACTGCCAGCTTGCACTGGTATTCCTTTGCCAGTAAGAATTTGGTTTATCTCTGTAAGCACAGCATGGTCATTTATTTGTGCCTCTATCACTGCCCCAAGTGTCACAGCCAATAATCAGTTGCTTTCTTGTTGAGATTGTTAGTTCCCTGTTGCAGGTTTATTGCCTGGCTGTAGCATGTTGCACAGCTTTTAATATATCCTCTATGTCAGAAACACTTTCTTTTTCTTCAGTGGGTTCTGTAAATTTAAGGCTTCCAACTAAAATTAAACCCTATTAGTCACACCCCACTGCTTACATTACAGAGACAGAGCAGCAGGCTGAGAGAGAATCAGCAGCAGAGGTCTCAGGTTTGATTCCCGGCATGACTTTGACAGTACCACCTCCCCATGAAAGCCCTTTGGACAGCCTTAGCCTTGTAATACATCTGCACGTCAAATTTATAGACTAATGTTCCATCTGAAGCAAAAGTACAGTCTTAAGAAATCAGTTCAGAGCGGACCTTTTTAAGAAGAATTCTTTAAAGAGAGCAACACTAGAACAGTCTTGTGATTTTACTGTAGTTCTCAGCTTATAGTGTCTGAAGAGGTTGGCTACATGGTTAGGAACTGAAGGACCGCTCTTTCAGACTTCAGTCTGGGGCTCTAACTCATCTGAATCTTAATAAAGAGTGAACCCATCTGTATCAGTTCAAGAGGAAACTGGGAATTAAGGTTTTAGATAGCAATGGCGTTTGATTCGACAAGGTCCTTTAAGTGCACAGGAATAGATGAACAGAAATCCTGCTGGTGACTGGGTTCAACATTTTCCTGAGCAGAGGCTGGGTCTGAGGCCTTGGAGGAAATAGTACGGTCTTTATGCCTCATCCTTAGGATAAGATTGGAACTAACACAGAGCTCAGCCTCAAAGGAATTTGAAGTATATTTTGTTTTAGGTTTCTTCCCTGCAGACACCACAGCAGTCAAGCCAGGGTCACAAACTGGAGTTGGTGGCTCATGGATAGAATTCCAAGTTGGACTCTTTGGAGGTCTCACAGGGCAGAAAGAGATGACATGGCCATTGCCTCCACAGTAAAACCAAAGTCCTTGAGTTCTCCTTCTTGTCTTCTCAGAAACAGAAAGGGATGTTTTAGGAGGATTACTGCTCTGTGTGACAGTCTTTGCAGAAGTAACTGGTGTTACTCCTGACATGGAGTTTGTCTCAGACATGATCATTTGTAGAAACCTGTGAAATAAATCTCTATTCTTGTGCTAGAGGGCCTGCCTGGAAAAAATTCAAGCAAGGCTGTATGAAAGAAGACTTAGTGCAGGACTTGGTGCTGAAGCAGGATACCAGTGCTTCGCAGGTGCCCTCTGCAGGACTTGGGTACAGGAGCAGGATGGTGACACAGGAAAACAGGTAGCTGAAACAGGCAGGTTACAAGAAAATATTTAAAGTCTACCTGAGGTCAGTTAAAAGAAAGCAGTCCAATCAGTTATTAAACACTAGAGTGGCCGTAAAAGTAGTCAGAAGTTTAGCCAAGTACCAGATAAGCAGTTCAACCCTTTGAAGCAATGCAAAGAAAAATAACGGCGCTGTTTTCCCCTGGGGCTTGTTGAAGAATCTGATAAAAGTGTTTCTTCAAATGGTTTCCTGGCTTCAGTAATCTCAGAAGGAAAACACCAACATAGTGCAGTGTTGTCAGACTTGAAAAATGCACTGAAAGAAATGAACTGACAGGAAGAAATAATCTGGTTTAATCAGAAATCACTGGAGTCTTGTTCCATTGACAACAAAATCCAGTTTAATAAAACATCCAATATAAAAGATCTTGTATTTCAGATAAAAACTCAACCGATTTCGGTGGCAGAACCACCTTTATCAAGAGTAGTTTTAAAACAAAAAGTGAGCTTACTAGAGGGCGCTTAACACGCCAGACTTTTATCCTCCATGTCTGTCTCCATGTCCATTTGATGGATACATTTTTAATGGATGTTTTATTTTTTATTTTTTCACGCTCAGTAGTGCCTACTTTGTTTTTTGGGATATTTTCCAGCCTATCAGGAGGCGGTCCAGGAACACTGACAGAGCTTTAGTCCCTCCTACTTTCTATCCCTCTCCAGTTTCCATATAGCTGCGCAAATGAGACAGAAAAAAGGTAGGAAAGACAGAAAGCAGGGTTACAAGGGGCAAATGAGAACGGTCACCCATTTACAAAAATAGGGCGGGGGCTTGTGACTCATCTTATCAGTCCAAAAGAAATACATTTATCGGTAAGTATAAATTCTGTTTTCCTTTTTATCTGATGAAAGTCCATAGCTTCATAACATGTGGTATACAATACCGAAGCTGAGAGTCCATGTTAAGGATGGGTGGGACAAAAAGTAGGCAGTTCCTATTTGCCGGACACTGTGGTCTGAAGGACTTTCCTGCAAAAAGCTGCAGAAGAAACATAAATGTCAAAATGATACCTTTTGAAAAAAGTGTGAAGGGAAGACCAAGTTGCCAGATTGCTGAAGAAATGGCTAGGAAAAAAAGAATCTTCTAAGACAACCATTTAAGAAAAATGCAAGAATAAGATTTTTGAGGTAAAAGGGGTAAACTGAGCTGGTAAGGTGTTCTAATGAATGAATGCTAGATAAGAACTATTATGTGCCTCTTTCCCCCAAATTCCTATGTTAAACACATAGGTAAAACTCCTCAGGTGTAAGGCTGTGACTTCCAGCTATGCAGTATCTGTAAGGAGAGTAGTATTGAATAGCTCCTGAGCTGTGTAGTGCCTTAGTCACTTACCTGGACTGAAGCACCTCACCAATGTGTTGTACCAGCATGCTGAGGCCTTTCTCCCTCCCAGGTTCCTTATCCATTAGAGAGCCCATCCAGTGCAAATAAATATACTGCAGAGGATACTGCAGATATACCTGTAACCCCTCAGGTGGAGGCTAAGGAACAGGGTCCCTGCGATGCCTAAGGGCAGTTATGGCTGTTAGATTAACCACTAGGGTGATGGAAAGCACATAACAGAGGAAATCATTACCTCTGTTTAGAGTCTTCTTAAATCTTCTTGGAGTGAAGTTGCCTAGGGAAACTGGGTCTCAAGTCAGGTCTGAGCCCACAAATCATATGAAAAAATAATAAACTCTTGATGGTAGAGCACCACTAAAATCTTCAACCTACCAAGAATAAACTGGAGGAGAAGAAGTAAGAAGGACTAAAGCTCTCTCAGGGTTTTGACCTCCTCCTGATTGGCTGGAATATATCCTGCATGTTATAAAGCTATGGACTCTCATCAGCTAAGAAGCAAAGATTAATTCAGTAAGTTTTATATAATTATTAAAATTGAAAACTGATACCTAGTTGTCACACATTTTAAGAAAAGTCACAGGAATAGGATTATTATGCATATGCAAAAACATATTGTGGCCTAAGCTAGGTTAAAAGGATTTAAAGGGACACTGAACCCAATTTTTTTCTTTTGTGATTCAGATAGAGCATGCAATTTTAAGCAACTTTCTTAGTTACTCCTATTATCAATTTTTCTTCATTATCTTGGTATCTTTATTTGAAAAGCAAGAATTTAAGTTTAGATGCCGGTGTTCTAAAATAAGTTGTCTACCATAGGAATGTGTGTACTACGTCACTTCCGGTGAAGTGTAATCAGCTGTTGTAGGTTTGTGGCGCTCACTGCGCATGCGCAGGAGGCCCAACCTCCTCCAAACAGCTGTTTAAGCCGACTTATTTGATAACAATTGGTTGCAGGATTCTTTGGGCCATGCCGCGCATGCACACATGGCCCTACTAATCAGACAAGACCCTATTGGTTGTACAGCCACTGACTTCACAGACCAATCAGATAATGCAGTAACGCATTTTTCCTATGTATTATCTGATCGGTCCATTTGATTTGCCCACGTCCATTCACCAAATTTCACCAAATTGTTCTATTGCAAGCCTCTGGCTTGCCGTGCCCGGGGGGTCATGTTTATGGGGTTTACAGGGGGTGCTGATGGGGCTTACATAAGTTACACAGGGGCTGCTTATGGGGGTTACAGTGGGTGCTTATGGACCTAGATAAGCCTGAATGGTTGCTAGATGCAGAAGGCAGGGTATACAGTTAGGCAGCTTCTCTGAAACTGCCTTGGATCTGAAGTTTAGTGAGACAGCATCTCAGAGGTTAAACAATAGCACGCTGAACAAGAAAGCAACTCTCACGCTCACCCGACGGAATGCCGAACTTACAATTTCGCGTTTGTGATAACCTATTTCCTCATAGAAGTCAATAAAGCTAAAAAAAGGGGGGGGGGGGGCACCCTACTTGCACACAAACCAGATCTCATATTCTCATGTGCGCTAACCATACATGAAAATATAAATATTTCATATTCCAATGTTCTGCACATAGCAGAATATGTTCTATTTATTCAAAAATACAGATGTATATACACATATAAATACATATGTATACATATATATATATAAATATATATATATATATATATATATATATATAAATGTATATATATATATATATATATATATATATATATAGTGCATTGGAGCCCTTTGCAGTTAAGTAGATGAAAGCATGTAAAAGCACATTTATGCAATATTCTTATTTAATAAAGTGTTATAATGTGTTCGTATTATAATAAGTTCAGTGTTTTGTATCCAAGTCAGTAATTACTTTATAAACTTTGGACAATCCTTGTCTCCTGTTCAGCACACACTGAAATCAGTTATCGCACTATACCCACTTGCTAACATCTCTGTGCTATGTTGGGTCATAATGTGTTATGTGATAATGATAGTCCCAATAAGCCAGTATATATAAATATCAGGTAGATCCTACCTTTTCAACTTTATTTGGGTCACCGTCAGAAGGCCGACTTTCAGCGTGAGCTTATTGCTGCATCCTGGCAACGACACACCCTCTTTCGGATGATCTAAGCAGTTCACTTATAGGTGGTTAAGACATTCTTCTCACAGATTGTCCAATCACAAGTGGGGTGAGGCACCTAACTGTAATGCCCAAGCTGTGCTCACTCGGTCAATCATCCACAATACAAAAAACACAATGGGAGCACCAGCTGTAGATTGTGATGTGCATTTATTCAATATTACTTGTAAAATCACAAAAACATAAATTATGCTTACCTGATAATTTCATTTTCTTCTGTGGGAAAGAGTCCACAGCCGCATTCATTACTTGTGGGAAATAAGAACCTGGCCACCAGGAGGATGCAAAGACACATCAGCCAAAGGCTTAAATACTCCTCCCACTTCCCCTATCCCCAGTCATTCTGCCAAGGAACAAGGATCAGTGGAAGAAATATCAAGGTGAAAGGGTGCCAGAAGACTATACACGAAAAACGGCTCAAAAAACGAGGAGGGGGCTGTGGACTCTTGCCCACGGAAGAAAATGAAATTATCAGGTAAGCATAATTTATGTTTATCTTCCTAATGGGAAAGAGTCCACAGACATATTGGTTACTTGTGGGAAAAACATACCCAAGCCAAAGAGGACACTGAATGCCAAGAACAGGAGGGTAAGAGGCGGCCCAAACTGAGGGCACCAGGACTAAACCACACCCATAAATAAAAAAGTCCTGCTGCATCCAAAAGCAGGAAGCAAAAACATGAAGAAAAAATGTATCAAAGGCCCCAAAGGCAGATCCCATACACACGCCCCCATAAGGGAACCCTGACCAAGAAATCCTTAAAGAAAGATGCAAGGTAGAGGGATAATTAACCAGAACCCTGTCCTTCAAAAGACAGATCAAACTATCTCGGGAGACACCAGAAAGCCTCACGAATGCCAGAAAAAAGGGCATCATCAGTCAAACACGACCAAGTCGGAGACCGAAAGAGAACAAAAAGTATCTCGAGAATAGAAAACCGCACATACAACTAAGTAGCACGTTATAGTGCAGCCACAGATAAAGGGAAAAAAACCCTTGTCCAGCTTCCCAGCTGGAGGGAACCAAAGAGAAACAGAACCAGCAGAAACCAAATTCCTAGACAAACATCCCTCCATGGAGGGAAAAAACAGAGATCCAAACCCCCCAGAGAGCTCAGAGAGCATCTCAACATTGACCCACTGCAACCAAAAGAAACAGAGACAGCTGAAAAGTCAAAAGATGACCAGAACCACAGCCTAGGACCCTGAGATAAACAGGGACGTCCTCCACAACCACAGAATGGCCACAACGAGGACCGCCCACACATGAAAAAAACAACAACTTGTCAACGACAGTGAAAAGTCCCCCCCCCCCTTTGAATGAGAGGAAGGAACACCACCAGCCACCTCGAAAGAGTGTGACCAGAAACACGGGCAGAGTCCCACCATAACCAGAGCAACACCGAACCCAGAAGTCCATTCCCAAGGGCATCACCATCCCTGAACCAGGGACAAAGGGAACACACTCCCACACAAAATTCAACACAGGGATCAAAACAAACCCAAAATGAGCCAGCCCCCAAAGGAGCAGAGACTACGCGAGGTAGCAATCTCGGGGTCCCACATCAGATACCGGTGGGGAAGATGTGATGACAAAGTGACCCCTACCAAGGCACTACACAGGAATGCTGATGCAAGGTCAGAGCACCAGAACAACGGACCCCAAAGGAAGTCCAGAACACATTCCCGCACAGAAAACAACAGAGCAGCCAGAAGAAGAGGACCAGACTCTCTAAAGAGAGAAAAGGAAGAACTCCTTCCAAACACAACCTGAACACCAGAGGGAAAAACCAGGACAAGCATAGACAGAACTATACCAACACCACCCAGAACCCCAGCCCAATCCCAGATCCACAAATAAACCTGAAGAAGAGGACCCCAACCAAAGTTCTGGTCAGACACTCCGCACCTGAGGTAGGAACCCGAAAAAAATGGGAAATCTAGCAAAAACCTAGGAAAGGACAGCAAAAAAAATGCAGAACCGATCTCAAGGCAATAGAACCCACGACACAGAGCTAAACTCCGCGACATGCAGAAACTAGGGTCCCACATCGGGTCCCGACCCTAAGAGGGTGGAGAAATTTCTGGAAAAAAACAGAACCAGAACCGAAGCGAACAAGGCGACCCCCAAAAAAACACGTTCCAGCTAGAAGAAGCCTCCAGCAGCGAAAAAGGCGAACCAGGCCTCCACGTGGCAAGTCAGAGGCTAGCCACCCCACAGCAACGCTGCCGGATCATAGAGAATGCAGGCATGAACCCGCTAAGTCTCACATACCGACAAGCACTCCACCGCTGATCCACGATGAGGATCCATTAAAGAAAGAACGAAACAAGGTCCAGAGACCCTAGGAGTCTAAAACCACCAAAGGGTAGCAAGACCCAGGCCCAAAAACCACCCTAGTGGAGAAGGCCCCGCCCCCTGAAAGGAGAACCAAAGCGACACAGCGGAAGCCACCGACCCAGCCCGGGAGAGAGTGGCAAGCCCAATCTCTCCCGGTATGCGTACCCAAAGGCCCGGATGTATATGTATAGAACAGTTTGTGAAAACAAACAATAAAACATAAAACAAAACACACAAGGTCCCACCAGACCCGCCAGGTGCAACAGGCGTCACTGACAACACAATAAAGTGCACACAAATTCCGTACCCAACAGTCCGCAAACAACTTCCAAGGAAGCAACAAAAAGCAAGTCCATCCCAGAAATTCCAGAAGGAACAATCAAATAAAAAACTATCCTAACCGGATGAAAGAAAAAAAATGCAGCCCGAAGTCATCCGCCAAAAAAAACTCTGGGAAAGGACACAAGCAACCGACAGGAGACGATCAACATCTCACATAGTCTAGCTTGAAGCACCATTTAATGACACATTCCCCGACTGATAGAGGAGAGGATCCCTCAATAAGTTGTAAAGACGACGGAGTAGAACGCG
The DNA here is from genome assembly GCF_027579735.1 of Bombina bombina. Lineage (NCBI taxonomy): Eukaryota > Metazoa > Chordata > Amphibia > Anura > Bombinatoridae > Bombina > Bombina bombina. The sequence goes on from NC_069502.1 coordinate 387,144,720, forward strand.
TAGCTGCGCAATCCGATAACGAAAGGTGCAACATGGAGGAATATTCACCCCCAGAGGTAACTGAATAGACACACCCGAAGTCGGGACACCAGGGATAATCGGGCAAGAACACAACTGTGCAGAAACCTCTGGATCCTGCATGCGAACCAGCGCTATCAATATATTGAAGCGGAAATGACCCGCCATCTCCAGGGGAAACAAACCGCCCTGTGCAAAGGGAGAATTAACATTTAGGGTTACCCGCAAATGTAAAGGAAGGGTGCTGTTGGGAATCCGCCGCTTGAGGAACAGAGCCCAGAGGCTGATGGCTCAATAGGCCCTTAGTTCCCCAAGCCCAAGGAACCAGGCGCTCTAAGAAGGCACAAGAGGACTGATAAACCTGCAGTGGGGCCGAAGCACTTTCCTCACAAAAGGAAGAATCAGAATCAGAAACAAAGGCAGGCTCAGCTTAAGAATCCTCCATGGTTAAAACCAATAGAAATAAGGACAATATGAAAAAATGAACGCCACCTGACACCCACAATGGCTGGGGCACTCACCACCTCCTATGACAAGATCCAAACAAAGCAGAAAATCTTCATCGCCACACGTTCAGGAATGCGGAAGCGTAACAAACCCAACATAACAACGCCAGGTCAGAAGGTGAACCGTAAGCCAAAAAAGTGCCAGAAAAAGGCGGCAACTTGGCCCCACTAAATCCTTCAAGCAATTCTCCCATCTCAGCCTCAGAGCCAATACTTAATACACAAGCAGGGAGATCACATAAGAAACATGATTAAGGAACCAACCCTGTTCACAAATCCCCCCAAAGGAAGGAATTATTCCATGATTCCCAGATCGGAACAGAGGAGTCTCACAGAGACCCATACCTATCTGTCACATAACAACATAATATACATATTGATAAAATGAAACAATTTTACCGGAATCTACGCCGTGGAACAGGAACACGGCCCTTCAAGTGTGAAGGATAGTAGCGTCGCCTCCGTCATGGACTTGAGAGAAGACAACATTTGCCCAGGCCCTCACTGAGAGAGTAACAGGACTACTTAAAACTCCTGTCCCATTTCGAAGAGTACTACCCTCCACGAGAGACACACTTTACGTAAAAATAAATAAAAGTATTTTCTTTAAAAAATAAAACTTCTGACACTTCTCTGCCAACCTCCTGGGATGAAAGGCAAAGAATAACTGGTGGATAGGGGAAGTGGGAGGAGTATTTAAGCCTTTGGCTGGTGTGTCTTTGCCTCCTCCTGGTGGCCAGGTTCTTATTTCCCACAAGTAATGAATGCGGCTGTGGATTCCATACATGATTCCATACATGTAGTCACACCAGACAGTATACCACAATACCAAAGTGGAGGATAGCTAAACAGCTGTATATATACACATGTATATATAGATATATATATATATAGATATATATATATATATATGTATGTATGTATATATATATATATATATTGTATTTATGAATAAATAGAGCATATTCTGCTATGTGCAGCACATTGGAATATGAAATATTCATATTTTTATGTCGGGTTAGCGCACATGAGGATATGCGATCGGGTTTGTGTCAGAGTAGGGTGTTTTTTCCCCTTTTTTTGCTCCATTGACTTCTATGAGAGAATAGATTATAGCAAGCGCGATATTGTATGTCCGGCTTTTTGCGCGCGTCGGGTTAGCACAAGAGTGATACCTTTTTCTTTTAACTCGTAATACCAGCGCAATTGTGAAGCAAACGTTAGCCAATATTGTTAGCAGTAGGAGGAGGTTGCAACAGATTTCTTAGTGCACAGGACAGCACAAAAACTAAACAAACCACTGGTATGTGGTACTACTGTAGTGGGTCATGGCAAACAAATTGAAGAACATTCTATAACATCCTCTAAGATGCATTAAATTGTGCAATTAATCTGAATTGGGTATTTCTAATTAATGCTCAATGAACAGTAGCAGGAAGTACCTAATCAACCAATGAGCATTAACAGGAAGTATAATTAGCCAATAAGCATTAGCAGGGAGTACAGAACTGATGCTTTTTTTATTAATTTCAATTTCATTTTAAAAAAAACATAATTTATGTAAGAACTTACCTGATAAATTCATTTCTTTCATATTAGCAAGAGTCCATGAGCTAGTGATGTATGGGATATACATTCCTACCAGGAGGGGCAAAGTTTCCCAAACCTCAAAATGCCTACAAATACACCCCTCACCACACCCACAAATCAGTTTAATGAATAGCCAAGAAGTGGGGTGATAACAAAAAAGTGCGAAAGCATAAAAAATAAGGAATTGGAATAATTGTGCTTTATACAAAAAAATCATAACCACCACAAAAAGGGTGGGCCTCATGGACTCTTGCTAATATGAAAGAAATGAATTTATCAGGTAAGTTCTTACATAAATTATGTTTTCTTTCATGTAATTAGCAAGAGTCCATGAGCTAGTGACGTATGGGATAATGACTACCCAAGATGTGGATCTTTCCACGCAAGAGTCACTAGAGAGGGAGGGATAAAATAAAGACAGCCAATTCCGCTGAAAAATAATCCACACCCAAAATAAAGTTTAAATTTTATAATGAAAAAAACTGAAAATATAAGCAGAAGATTCAAACTGAAACAGCTTTCTGAAGTACTTTTCTACCAAAAACAGCTTCAGAAGAAGAAAACACATCAAAATGGTAGAATTTAGTAAAAGTATGCAAATAAGACCAAGTTGCTGCTTTGCAAATCTGATCAACCGAAGCTTCATTCCTAAACGCCCAGGAAGTAGAAACTGACCTAGTAGAATGAGCTGTAATCCTTTGAGGCGGAGTTTTACCCGACTCGACATAAGCATGATGAATTAAAGATTTCAACCAAGATGCCAAAGAAATGGCAGAGGCCTCCTGACCTTTCCTAGAACCGGAAAAGATAACAAATAGACTAGAAGTCTTTCGGAAATTCTTAATAGCTTCAACATAATATTTCAAAGCTCTAACTACATCCAAAGAATGCAATGATTTCTCCTTAGAATTCTTAGTATTAGGACATAATGAAGGAACCACAATTTCTCTACTAATGTTGTTGGAATTCACAACCTTAGGTAAAAATTCAAAAGAAGTTCGCAACACCGCCTTATCCTGATGAAACATCAGAAAAGGAGACTCACAAGAAAGAGCAGATAATTCAGAAACTCTTCTGGAAGAAGAGATGGCCAAAAGGAACAAAACTTTCCAAGAAAGTAATTTAATGTCCAACGAATGCATAGGTTCAAACGGAGGAGCTTGAAGAGCCCCCAGAACCAAATTCAAACTCCAAGGAGGAGAAATTGACTTAATGACAGGTTTTATACGAACCAAAGCTTGTACAAAACAATGAATATCAGGAAGATTAGCAATCTTTCTGTGAAAAAGAACAGAAAGAGCAGAGATTTGTCCTTTCAAGGAACTTGCAGACAAACCTTTCTCCAAACCATCCTGAAGAAACTGTAAAAGTCTCGGAATTCTAAAAGAATGCCAGGAAAAATGATGAGAAAGACACCAAGAAATATAAGTCTTCCAGACTCTATAATATATCTCCCTAGATACAGATTTACGAGTCTGTAACATAGTATTAATCACAGAGTCAGAGAAACCTCTTTGACTAAGAATCAAGCGTTCAATCTCCATACCTTTAAATTTAAGGATTTGAGATCCTGATGGAAAAAAGGACCTTGCGACAGAAGGTCTGGTCTTAACGGAAGAGTCCACAGTTGGCAAGAGGCCATCCGGACAAGATCCGCATACCAAAACCTGTGAGGCCATGCTGGAGCTACCAGCAGAACAAACGAGCATTCCTTCAGAATCTTGGAGATCACTCTTGGAAGAAGAACTAGAGGCGGAAATATATAAGCAGGATGATACTTCCAAGGAAGTGACAATGCATCCACTGCTTCCGCTTGAGGATCCCGGGATCTGGACAGATACCTCGGAAGTTTCTTGTTTAGATGAGAGGCCATCAGATCTATTTCTGGAAGTCCCCACATTTGGACAATCTGAAGAAATACCTCTGGGTGAAGAGACCATTCGCCCGGATGCAACGTTTGGCGACTGAGATAATCCGCTTCCCAATTGTCTATACCTGGGATATGAACCGCAGAAACTAGACAGGAGCTGGATTCCGCCCAAACCAGAATTCGAGATACTTCTTTCATAGCCAGAGGGCTGTGAGTCCCTCCTTGATGATTGATGTATGCCACAGTTGTGACATTGTCTGTCTGAAAACAAATGAACGATTCTCTCTTTAGAAGAGGCCAAGACTGAAGAGCTCTGAAAATTGCACGGAGTTCCAAAATATTGATCGGTAATCTCACCTCCTGAGATTCCCAAACCCCTTGTGCCGTCAGAGACCCCCACACAGCTCCCCAACCTGAAAGACTTGCATCTGTTGAGATTACAGTCCAGGTCGGAAGAACAAAAGAAGCCCCCTGAACTAAACAATGGTGATCTGTCCACCACGTCAGAGAGTGTCGTACAATCGGTTTTAAAGATATTAATTGAGATATCTTTGTGTAATCCCTGCACCACTGGTTCAGCATACAGAGCTGAAGAGGTCGCATGTGAAAACGAGCAAAGGGGATCGCGTCCGATGCAGCAGTCATAAGACCTAGAATTTCCATGCATAAGGCTACCGAAGGGAATGATTGTGACTGAAGGTTTCGACAAGCTGATATCAATTTTAGACGTCTCTTGTCTGTCAAAGATAGAGTCATGGACACTATCTGGATGAATCGGAATATGCAGATATGCATCCTGTAAATCTATTGTAGACATATAATGCCCTTGCTGAACAAAAGGCAGGATAGTCCTTACAGTTACCATTTTGAATGTTGGTATCCTTACATAACGATTCAATATTTTTAGATCCAGAACTGGTCTGAAGGAATTCTCCTTCTTTGGTACAATGAAGAGATTTGAATAAAACCCCAGCCCCTGTTCCAGAACTGGAACTGGCATAATTACTCCAGCCAACTCTAGATCTGAAACACATTTCAGAAATGCTTGAGCCTTCGCTGGATTTACTGGGACACGGGAAAGAAAAAATCTCTTTGCAGGAGGATTTATCTTGATTCCAATTCTGTACCCTTCTGAAACAATATTCTGAATCCAAAGATTGTGAACAGAATTGATCCAAATTTCTTTGAAAAAACGTAATCTGCCCCCTACCAGCTGAGCTGGAATGAGGGCCGCACATTCATGTGGACTTAGGAGCTGGGTTTGATTTTCTAAAAGGCTTGGATTTATTCCAGACTGGAGATGGTTTCCAAACTGATACCGCTCCTGAGGATGAAGGATCAGGCTTTTGTTCCTTGTTGTGACGAAAGGAACGAAAACGATTATTAGACCTAAATTTACCTTTAGATTTTTTATCCTGTGGTAAAAAAGTTCCTTTCCCTCCAGTAACAGTTGAGATAATAGAATCCAACTGAGAACCAAATAATTTATTACCCTGGAAAGAAAGGGAAAGCAGAGTAGACTTAGAAGACATATCAGCATTCCAAGTTTTAAGCCATAAAGCTCTTCTAGCTAAAATAGCTAGAGACATATACCTGACATCAACTCTAATGATATCAAAGATGGCATCACAAATAAAATTATTAGCATGTTGAAGAAGAATAATAATGCTATGAGAATTATGATCTGCTACTTGCTGCGCTAAAGCTTCCAACCAAAAAGTTGAAGCTGCAGCAACATCCGCCAAAGATATAGCAGGTCTAAGAAGATTACCTGAACACAAGTAAGCTTTTCTTAGAAAGGATTCAATTTTCCTATCTAAAGGATCCTTAAAGGAAGTACCATCTGCCGTAGGAATGGTAGTACGCTTAGCAAGAGTAGAGACAGCCCCATCAACCTTAGGGATTTTGTCCCAAAACTCTAATCTGTCAGATGGCACAGGATATAATTGCTTAAAACATTTAGAAGGAGTAAATGAATTACCCAAATTATTCCATTCCCTGGAAATTACTTCAGAAATAGCACCAGGAACAGGAAAAACTTCTGGAATAACTACAGGAGATTTAAAAACCTTATCTAAACGTTTAGATTTAGTATCAAGAGGACCAGAATCCTCAATTTCTAATGCAATTAGGACTTCTTTAAGTAAAGAACGAATAAATTCCATTTTAAATAAATATGAAGATTTATCAGCATCAACCTCTGAGACAGAATCCTCTGAAACAGAAGAACCATTATCAGAATCAGAATGATGATGTTCATTTAAAAATTCATCTGAAAAATGAGAAGTTTTAAAAGACTTTTTACGTTTACTAGAAGGAGGAATAACAGACATAGCCTTCTTAATGGATTTAGAAACAAAATCTCTTATGTTATCAGGAACACTCTGAGTATTAGATGTTGATGGAACAGCAACAGGTAATGTAACTTTACTAAAGGAAATATTATCTGCATTAACAAGTTTGTCATGACATTCAATACAAACAACAGCTGGAGGAACAGCTACCAAAAGTTTACAGCAGATACACTTAGCTTTGGTAGCTCCAGCACCAGGCAGCGATTTTCCAGAAGTATCTTCTGACTCAGCTTCAACATGGGACATCTTGCAATATGTAATAGAAAAAACAACATATAAAGCAAAATTGATCAAATTCCTTAAATGACAGTTTCAGGAATGGGAAAAAAATGCCAGTGAACAAGCTTCTAGCAACCAGAAGCAATAAAAAATGAGACTTAAATAATGTGGAGACAAAAGTGACGTCCATATTTTTTTAACGTCAAATAAGACGCCCACATTATTTGGCGCCTAAATGCTTTTGGCGCCAAAAATGACGCCACATCCGGAACGCCGACATTTTTGGCGCAAAAGAACGTCAAAAATAACGCAACTTCTGGCGACACGTATGACGCCGGAAACAGAAAAAAAAATTTGCGCCAAAAAAGTCCGCGCCAAGAATGACGCAATAAAATGAAGCATTTTCAGCCCCCGCGAGCCTAACAGCCCACAGGGAAAAGTCAAATTTTAAGGTAAGAAAAAAATTGTTTAATTCAAATGCATTATCCCAAATAGGAAACTGACTGTCTGAAAATAAGGAATGTTGAACATCCTGAGTCAAGGCAAATAAATGTTTGAATACATATATTTAGAACTTTATAAAAAAGTGCCCAACCATAGCTTAGAGTGTCACAGAAAATAAGACTTACTTACCCCAGGACACTCATCTACATGATGTAGAAAGCCAAACCAGTACTGAAACGAAAATCAGCAGAGGTAATGGTATATATATAAGAGTATATCGTCGATCTGAAAAGGGAGGTAAGAGATGAATCTCTACGACCGATAACAGAGAACCTATGAAATAGACCCCGTAGAAGGAGATCATTGAATTCAAATAGGCAATACTCTCCTCACATCCCTCTGACATTCACTGCACGCTGAGAGGAAAACCGGGCTCCAACCTGCTGCGGAGCGCATATCAACGTAGAATCTAGCACAAACTTACTTCACCACCTCCATAGGAGGCAAAGTTTGTAAAACTGATTTGTGGGTGTGGTGAGGGGTGTATTTGTAGGCATTTTGAGGTTTGGGAAACTTTGCCCCTCCTGGTAGGAATGTATATCCCATACGTCACTAGCTCATGGACTCTTGCTAATTACATGAAAGAAAAAAGAGCTTTTACTTTACATGTTTTCATGGGGTAAAAATTAATTCACCGCATAGGTGTCTCAGTTATGTTCCTAATCATACTCATAGTTTTTAAATGACATGATCCAAAAGTTATTATTTCTATTATTAGATTATATATGGCCTAATTGAGATATTTCTATACTATATTCAACATATGTAATGAAAGCTACTATCCAAAAGCTATTATTTCTATACTTGGACTATAGATAGTCTATATGAGATATTTCTTTATTATATTCAACATATGCCATGAAAGCTATTTATAAAATTGGCTATTATGTTTATTGCTTTCAGAATCAAAGAATAAGTTGAAAATGTGAGGTTTTTCTTTAACATATTTTGCATAACTGTGATGAAACAGATATGTTTGTTTATTGTGATAATCTGATGTGAATGTTCTTTGCTTTGGTATACTTTTGACACCTGGGAAATCATTTGTCTGTTATTTTACACATTTAACCTCAATAAAAAATATAAAAAAAAAAATTCACCATCTTTACATGCTGTTCTTTGATATGGATAACAGAAATATTTTGAGTATAGTGTCATTAAGATACTAAGGCCCATGAAGTGTGTCATACAGGCAGGCTGTAAAGGTCTGAGGTGAACAATGGCTGTTGAATGCAGTCATATAGGAGTGTTTTAGAGGATAAATATATCTGGAGTGGCTAGGTACTAGAGAAACTGTCAAACTAGAGTTAACAAAGTGCTGTAGATAAACTGACACACACAGGTACTGAAGTGAAAATAGATATTCTGAAGTGTTGGAGTAAGAAAATGTCTGAACTGAACAAAGATTAAATAAACATATTGAGGGGTTAGGGCTATTAGTGTGGGCAAGTTCTGTACATAATAATGACAATATTAAAGTAAACAACAAATGAAAATGCAAAAAGGTTTAGATACCAAATGTCCTTTGTTTTTATTTACAATGTCTTAGGCCTCCCAAATCCACCGTAACATTGCAATTGTTTTGTGTATATATACAGTAAAAAAACATGCGAAACTATTAAATTAAAATACACAGAATGCAATGCATCAAAACAGAATTCATACTTTTCTTAATTCTATGTTTTATGTACATATAGATACAAAACACTATGGGCTAGATTACGACTGGAGCGCTATTTATCGCTCCCACGTGTGCACTAACTGTGCTAAAAGTAAGTTTATTTGCGCACATCGGGTAGCGTGCATATTACAACTTAAAAGAAAAGTTTTTGCAAGAGCGCTTACCCGACGCACGCAAAAAGCCAAACTTCGAATATTGCAACCCTACTCGCACGTTAACTCCATTGTGCTTAACCAAAGTGCGCTAGCCCAACATGAAATATTAATATGCATATTTCTACATATATATGATGTTTTTTTTTAAATAAAATATATATCTATACCTATATATAGATATATACATTGCCAAGGGCTCCAATGCACACACATGCATATATATATATATATGTCTATTATTATGTGTTTGTATATAAGTCTGTAAATATATATATATATAAACAAGTTAACGTCCAGCACCAATTCTGTCCTCGGTAAGGGTGCAAGCAGCCGCTGTCTCACCTTGACAGGTATTAATATGCAAAATAGAAATGGCTGCAGCACTCCAAGTTGTTTTTTTATAACATTTTTATTACAAGCAGTGAAATACAGGCGACGTTTCGGGCTTCTGCCCTTTCTCAAGCCAAGTGATTAGTACATAATCCAACTCCACCTTTTATAGGCAGTCCATGTGACACAACACAACACAGGTGTAAATAATTACAATTGTGATAATACATATTCTTTCAACAGAATAAAAATAATCAATAAACAGTGATTTTGTTTCATAATCATAACTATGCATTTCTTATACAAAAAACCTTGTGATTTTCAACATATGTAATTCTTTAAACACCTTCTTATTGTTAAATATTTAGTGTTAATATGAGGAGAATATAAAGTGACCTTAACAGTTCATTATCTTATCTGTGAATTATGTGAGATACTTTCATGTTAGTGATTTTTCATTACCATTTATTAATGCTATTTAAAAAAATCTTTATTTTATTAAAAACAGTAATCAAACTAACAACTAAATTCTAATCTTGCAAGATATGTTTTTTCTCTGATGGATGTTAAACAGGGGAATGCACACACTCAAATATGATTTACTATATGTAAACCATACCAATAGCATTCGAAATGAAAACCTTATGTTTCTTCCAAACAACCTATTTTTATATTATGTTATTCAGCACATCTCTTTTTTCAAGTTGTTCTCTTTTCTTTAATTGAATCTTGATCTAAATCATAGAGAAAAAGTTTACAGTAAGTTATCACAATCAACTCATTATAGAAACAAGAACAGGTTATAGTCTTTATTTAAACCTTTAGGGTGCATACTTTCTAGTCTATTGATCCAAATAACCTCTCTCTGCTGTAGTTTTTTAACCCTATCCTGTCCCCTTCTCTGTATTGGAACATGTTCAAGGATTTGAAACCTTAACTGGTTAACATTATGGTTTTTCTCTTTAAAGTGTGCAGATACAGGTAAATCTGAGATGGCCTTACGTATGGTGTATTTGTGTTGTGTGAGTCTGTCTTTAATTTTTTGGGTAGTTTCCCCTATGTATATTAATCCACAGGGACATTTTAGAGAATATATGACATGATCCGTTAGTTGTTAGTTTGATTACTGTTTTTAATAAAATAAAGATTTTTTTAAATAGCATTAATAAATGGTAATGAAAAATCACTAACATGAAAGTATCTCACATAATTCACAGATAAGATAATGAACTGTTAAGGTCACTTTATATTCTCCTCATATTAACACTAAATATTTAACAATAAGAAGGTGTTTAAAGAATTACATATGTTGAAAATCACAAGGTTTTTTGTATAAGAAATGCATAGTTATGATTATGAAACAAAATCACTGTTTATTGATTATTTTTATTCTGTTGAAAGAATATGTATTATCACAATTGTAATTATTTACACCTGTGTTGTGTTGTGTCACATGGACTGCCTATAAAAGGTGGAGTTGGATTATGTACTAATCACTTGGCTTGAGAAAGGGCAGAAGCCCGAAACGTCGCCTGTATTTCACTGCTTGTAATAAAAATGTTATAAAAAAACAACTTGGAGTGCTACAGCCATTTCTATTTTGCATATATATATATATATATATATATATATATATATATATATATATATATATATATATATATATATATAAAAAAGACATGTATATGTATGTATCTTTATGTTAAAGCCCTTTGCTTGCCTTTTTTTTTCTAACACCTGAGACCTCATATCTCTGAACCCTTATAACTTTGTATTGCAATTTTGTTAAAATAATTTTATTAGATAGTGTTATTATGTTATTAACTGTACTTTTAAATGTATTTTTAATGTGTTTTGTGCAACTTTTTTGTTGAGCGTAACAGTTAACCAGAGCTCTTAAATTGCGCTATCCTTAAGCAAATTGAATTAAATTGTGCTCATGCGAACACTTTAGCTTTCAACTCATAGTATGTGTGTTACTTCTGACGTGCGCATAGAGTCACAATAAACCCCTTATCGCTTGCGCGCAACTGCTGGCATGCCACTCGTAATCTAGCCCTATATTGGATTACAAGCAGTAATATACAACATTTTTTCCAAACAATATATAATTATAAAATTACTGGTAAAAGCTAAAAATATAATACTTTGAGGTGTGGTATTAGTACACTAAAAAGTATTATGTATTATAAAAAGATTATATTGTGGTAATGCCCCAATCCATGTTTTAGATTTCTATATCATGTGCATAAATAGATCACTTCAGATGACAAATGGATAAACCATTAGAAATATAGACTTATTGAACAGTTCACTAATTAACTAAAATAAAAATGTGCTCATGTAGAATTATATACATACATATATTCTGTAGTCTACTCCATGTACTTATAGCAGCATTTGTTTTATCAAGATGCAAAGCAAAGTTATTGTGTGTGTGTATAAATTATAATTTTCAAATTGAAACAATACTGAAAAGATAAAGACATAAATATCATGAATAATCCATCAAAAAAATTTAAAGAACACATTTTGAAAAAAACAGAAATAGAATGAACATTTTTGTAAATTCCTTCTTTTTTTTTACATCAGAAAAGTCTAAAATACTGTTAAAATGCAGAAAATGATTACAGGTGAAAAGGTTACAAGACATTTAGGAAATGAAATCAACAGTCTTTAGTGTTTTTAGATATCCAGCATGCCACTGTAAGCTGTATGGCCCCTATGTATACCTGTGTATTTTAATAAACATATCAATTCTAGCTGTACTGAAGTTAGGTACAGAAATATGAATAATACTGAAGCAGACAGGAAGCACTGGACCAGTTGAATGTGCTTTTAACATCCTCCGCTCTTTATACAGATTTTTGCTTCATGTTGTTTAGAGATGGAATATGTCTTTCACCAGCTTTTTAAATATATTTTACTGTAGTAAAATGTACTAGTTTTGCTGAGGTACTAGGTCCTATATCTCAATATTTTTTTTAAATAATATTTCCTCCTTAGAATTCAGAGTACAATTTCATTTATTAGTCTTGCCAGAACAATATCTTAAATCAATTAGATTCTATAGACTAAGTGACAGCAGCTGTATGGTACAGCATAGATCATTTTAAAAAAAAAAGAACAATGTTAATGATTTAGTAAACCACAAAAGGCCTGTAGATTAGCTGGACAGTTTGTTTCTATTTTCCACCAATTTGTTTCTAGAACTTTGTGGCAGTGAGTGACTTAACACTCCTACGTACAGTGCAATCACTATTGATCAAATGACAGCCGTAATAAACGCAAAGAAAAATCCAATAGAGTTATCTTGACGTGGCACATCATTTGTCGATTATAAAAATACTTTAAACATGTTTTGTAAACAATGCCAAACGAATCATATTCACCTTTATTTGCACAGTGTATTTAGTTATTAGTCACTTTAGACACATAAATAACTAATAACAATACACTCTGGTAATTATTTAAAATTCAAATTTACACTACAGCAACAATGTATTACATTTATAAGTTAGTTAAAAGAAAGCTTTCACCCACCCCCACAAAAAAAATAATAATACAGTGGCAATAACTGGCCTGCAACACTGCTCCTACTACTAAAGATGGGGGGAATCTCATCTGTATGATTACTTTTTTTTTTCCTCAATCATTTTGCCTAATTTTACCATGAAAATATAGAGGGTTCTTCTTTGAACAAAAGTAGAAAAGATTCCAACAATAAACAAAATGGACAAGTACAAAGAAGAAAAATAATTTGGAACCAGTATAAAATAACTCAGCATGCTTTGCTAATTCAGCTGTTAATAATTTGTTTAAATGCCACATGTAGTTAAATGTTCATATAATATGTATCAAATTAATTATACTGTAATCCATGCATTAATTAAAAACTAAAAAATTGTAAAATAAAAATCTATTACACCAGCACATTCCCTTATCTCCATTATTATTGAAATAATATTGCAGATCCCTCTTGAGTTTTGCTCTAAGACAAATATTTTATAATATTTGTCTCTGTAAATACCAGCATGGTTATTATTGCTGACAATATATATATAGATGTTAATTTAAAATTATATACATTTAAAAATCAAGACAGACTAGTTTTTAGAAAAAAACATACAATCAGATTGTGATGCTATTTACAATTCACACAACTTTTTTAGTGACTCTGTGCATCTAATTGACATTATTGTCTGTCTACAGAGAGAGAGAAAAGCTAGAGGAAGGCAGAGGCTTGAGTATTAAAAACTGGTTATATTTGAATTTAATTTGCACAAAAACTATACATTCGTACTATCTCAATGAGGACTGCATATGAAACATTTTAAAGCTAATTTACCGTATCAATGTCCCTTGAAACTCCTTCATTAAAATGAAGGTATATAGAAGAGTGATAATTTTGTGACCAAGAGTCCTAAACTACATCTCATAAAATCAAATGATATTTATCTTTATTTTACTATTAAACTAGAATATTAATTGCAGATCTTATATCTTACCAAATGATTAGTCCAGTGTTCCTCAAAACCTTTTTTTTGGAACACTGACATATTCTATTGCAAATAATTAGCAGTTTCTCCAGAAAATTATACTAAGATTATGTGGTTATAGAGATGGTCTGCTCACTCATTTTTCACTGTAAAGGTGTATTTCAGCTTTGTGATTATGGGTTCCTGAAGGTCATTTTGAGATATCAAGCATTCTAATGAATAACATTTATTTAACACTGTCTTATATAAATCAAGAGAATAAAGGGGCACCTCATAGTGAACACTGTGTGCATATGGACAAGGAGTAATATAATATAAAACTCACAATTTAGTTGGCACTAGTAAAAGTGCAAACAGGCAGGCTGACAATCACAGCAGTCAGCTCACTGGATACTGATCCCGTATCAGGGGTAGCTCAGAGATCTCTCCTGCGTCTGGGTGGATGTACTCTTCAAATCCTTAGTTTCCAGTCGGGGATACACCAATGTGAATCACACGCCAAGCTTGAATGAATGGTGTGTTAGAAAAACAAACCACTTGTGAAATGATCACAGATAGGGACCTCCGTAGAAGTTAAAAGTAAGAAGCAGACTTCTCCGTGATAAAACTTAAAAGCAAAGTTTCTTTTTTAGATATTAGTCATCATTTATTTTTTGCCTAATATGTCTATACCTAATACAGTGCAAATTATCTTACAAAGATATATGAATAATGAAAAATCTTTTATTGAAATATGTGGTCTGTAACACATTGTTTTTTATGAACTTCTAGTAGTTCTCCAAATGTTCGCAAGTACATTCAATAACCTACATAGATTGGCTCATAATTAACACCATTTGCAAACTTAGTTTCCAGTCGGGGATACACCAATGTGAAACACACGTCAAGCTTGAATGAATGGTGTGTTAGAAAAACAAACCACTTGTGGAATGATCACAGATAGGGACTTCCGTAGAAGTTAAAAGTAAGAAGCAGACTCCTCCGTGATAAAACTTAAAAGCAAAGTTTTTAATCAATATTGCAATGCGTTTCTCGACCTTGTACATGGTCAATTCATCAGGCAACAGACATATAAAAACAAATAAAAAGCCGCTTTTTTATGCAGCCACATTGAATTGTATTGGCTATCCAGAGTTTTCAAATTATCCTATGATGTGTGGAGGGAACGTCTGCAGGTGTCTATTAGTTGAGATGGATAATTAACTGCATTGAAAAAAAATGCTAAAGTTATATAACCAACATTATTGCCGGTTTAGTTTGCAAATGGTGTTAATTATGAGCCAATCTATGTAGGTTATTGAATGTACTTGCGAACATTTGGAGAACTACTAGACGTTCATAAAAAACAATGTGTTACACACCACATATTTCAATAAAAGATTTTTCATTATTCATATATCTTTGTAAGATAATTTGCAATGTATTAGGTATAGACATATTAGGCAAAAAATAAATGATGACTAATATCTAAAAAAGAAACTTTGCTTTTAAGTTTTATCACAGAGAAGTCTGCTTCTTACTTTAAACCTCTACGGAGGTCCCTATCTGTGATCATTCCACAAGTGGTTTGTTTTTCTAACACACCATTCATTCAAGCTTGACGTGTGATTCACATTCGTGTATCCCCGACTGGAAACTAAGGATTTGAAGAGTACATTTGCCCAGACGCAGGAGAGATCTCTGAGCTACCCCTGATACGGGATCAGTATCCAGTGAGCTGACTGCTGTGATTGTCAGCCTGCCTGTTTGCACTTTTACTAGTGCCAACTAAATTGTGAGTTTTATCTTATATTACTCCTTGTCCATACGCACACAGTGTTCACTATGAGGTGCCCCTTTATTCTCTTGATTTAGATCACCACGGGGAACCGAGATCACTCTCCATAATTGGAGCTGCCTCTGAAATCGGATTTACATCTACACAGAGAAATATATTTTAAATGGACTAATAAGTTATATACATTGGTTGCTAGACACTGTATCAAAACATCTCATTCAGAGTGGCAATATTATAACAAAGTGTCAATATTCTTATTGTCAGTTCAACATTTTACAATTGTCCTATATTTATTGTTTTAACGATTCACTCTCCTTATTAGTTAAGAGTGCGGCACCTCTCTGGGTGTTTCCACCTAGCATTTCCATTGTCTTATATACACTGTCTTTATAGTATACACAAGTTCAATAGAGTTAATGAAACACTTCTACAAAGAGTTGTGGTAAATGTTTATACTGTACATTATTACAGCAAGACATAATTTTATTAATAAACATATAACAGCAAAAATACTCTACGTTAATTTACAAACCATACCAAAGCATGGTAAACACATTCATTCCCAAAGACAATAACATTAACTCCTATTTTAACTTATGATATGTTGAATAAAATTTTAATAACTTTACACTGTGGCTCAATTTTACATGAGTAAGAATCGACCTATTTTCCTTTTTTGCTAATGCCTTTTATAAAGTGGTCTTTAAAAGTCTGGAAGGTAAATCAGCATAGCAACATACTGTCATGATTGTACTAATATATGGTTACAAAACTAGATGACCAGTTTGGTCACTGCTTCTATTCAATCTACTACCCAAAAACACTCGGCTAGATTACGAGTTTTTGACGGTAAGGCTTGCGGGGCTAACAAGCCTTTTTTTCCTACCGCTCCCTTAAGACAACGCTGGTATTACAGGTTTTTTACTTACTTTTGTACTTATTTTAGCTAGGTAGTTATTAAATAGTTAATAACTATTTAATAACCATTGTACCTAGTAAAAATAAATACAAAGTTGCCTGTAAAATAAATATAAATCCTAAGCTAGCTGCAATGTAACTATTAGTTATATTGTAGCTAGCTTAAGGTTTATTTTATAGGTATGTATTTAGTTTTAAATAGGATTAATTTATTTAACTATGTTACATTTATTTAGTTTAATTTAAATTATATTTAAGTTAGGGGGGTGTTAGGGTTAGACTTAGGTTTAGGCGTTAATACCTTTAATATAGTAGCGGCGACGTTGGGGGTGGCAGATTAGGGGTTAATAAATGTAAGTAGGTGTCGGCGATGTTAGGGACGGCAGATTAGGGGTTAATAAAATGTAACTAGTGTTTGCAAGGTGGGAGTGCGCCGGTTTAGGGGTTAATACATTTATTAAAGTGGCGGTGATGTCTGATCGGCAGATTAGGGGTTAATATATTTAATTAAGCGTTTCCGATGTGGGGGGGGGGCTCGGTTTAGGGGTTAATAGGTAGGTGTTAGTGTACTTTGTAGCACTTTAGTTAAGAGTTTTATGTTACGGCGTTAGCCCATAAAACTCTTAACTACTGACTTTTAAATGCGGTAGGAGTCTTGACAGGAGAGGGTCTAGCGCTCACTTATTCCAAGACTCGTAATACTGGCGTTAGGCAAATCCCATTAAAAAGATAGGATACGCAATTGACGTAAGGGATTTGCGGTAGCCTTGAGTCGCGGAAGAAAAGTGAGTGTTACACCTGTACCTGTCAGACTCGTAATACCAGCGGGCGTTAAAAAGCAGCGTTGGGACCTCTCAACGTTGCTTTTTAAGGCTGACGTCAAACTCGTAATCTAGGCGACTGTC
This sequence comes from Bombina bombina, assembly GCF_027579735.1. Taxonomy (NCBI): domain Eukaryota; kingdom Metazoa; phylum Chordata; class Amphibia; order Anura; family Bombinatoridae; genus Bombina; species Bombina bombina. Next base: position 387,162,046 of record NC_069502.1, read on the forward strand.
TTTTCAAAGGGTACAGATAAAAGTATCACATCTGAGAAAATTTAATTTGTAAATTGTAAAATATTCTGTTTCAGCAATGAATTAGGGCTCTGCTGCTCTACATAGTACATAAGGTTATTTTGTAGCATAAGAACATTATGGCAGCAGATAAGAATCAGAAAGTTTACCAAGTCAGTGTATATATCTATCTAAAATTTCCTATAGAAATATACTGTACATACAGCACTCTCAAATTTCCTTATTGTTTTTGTCCCTACCTACAACAACATTTCTCCACAAATCAATCACCCTTTCTACAAAAAAAGTGCTTGTGCAAATTACTCCATAACATTTTTCCTAAAATATGAAATCACAGACCAAAATCCTTGTTATGGTGTTATGGTGTAGCCCTCTTTGAGAAAATCATTTCAACCTCAGGTTAATCCATTAAAGCATTTAAAGGTTTCTATCACAATAAAGATAAGAAGCATAAACCCAATATAAAATCTTGCACCAAACATTCTCTGAAAACTATAAGGACATAAATGGCATGAATATTAAATGTCCTTCTATAAATGATATGACACTACTCTTTCAAATGAGGAGTCTTATGACATACTGTATGTCTATCTATCTATCTGGATAGATAGATATAGATAAATATGAAAGGGAGATACATTGGAAATACTGGCTTCCTTAGAGCTGCCATAACACATAAATGAGACAACTGCTGCCATGTACTGTTCTAATAATCCCCTGGTAGCTGGACATATACAGTACTACTCATTTGGAAGATAATAATTACTTATTTATTCTGTAGGGCCTCATACAGTCAATATATAAGGTAGGTAACTGCCATTGTTATGGCTATTACAATGAGTTAGTCGGGCACGAGTCCCCTCATTATTTCTAAAATGGAGTCTCACATCCATCTATCTGTGTGTTGTTTTTTTGAGTTGACAAAAAAGCATCTATGAAGTTAAAATATTCTTAGAAAAGCTCAGATATTGTGCTGGTCTTCACAGGATAAGGCTATTGAGATGTTATACTTTCTCATTAAACATTGTTTCCTTTGATTGTACATTCCCATGAGAATTTTTCATTCACAGAACATCAAGTATCTGAAATTCCATCAATTGTCTATAAAGGCCTAACATGCAGGTAACATGCTGAGGACAGCTAGATAAAGACCTAGTGTTAAATCAAATGTGTGCAATTGAAAGGGATATTAAAGTCAAAATTAAACTGTTTTCAAATGTGCTTTGTTCTCTTGGTACCCCTTGTTGAATAACAATATGCACATATCCTACACTAGTGGGAGCTAGCTGCTAAATTGGTGCCTGCACACATTTGTCTCTTGTGATTGGCTAACTAGATGTGTTCAGCTAGCCAGTTGTGCAATGCTGTTCCTTCAGCGATGAATAACAAGAGAATGAAGCAAATTTGATAAAAGAGGTAATTTGGAAAAATGCATGTACTTGTATGTTCTACCCGAAATGTTGGGGTTTCCTGTCCCTTTATGGCCAGGGTCCACAACAAACAAGCTGCTCATTTTTGTGAATGGTTCATTAGTGTAATTTTTATCTTCCTTTGTGTGAGGTATTTATTTCATGCTCATTATACTAAATAATTGCTCTTCTGGGTTTTTTTTAATATACAAGTATCCATTTGTATTCAAATTAGAAGAATTCTAAAAATCTATTTGCCACCCTGCAAGTGAAATAAAAAAAAAGAAAACCTAATGTGGTTCGTTCTGAAATGGTTGGACACCTTCAAGCTACATCCACTTATTGTATAGATGCACAGGAGTGGGAAAGCAAACATTAAACCATGTAACTAACTATATATATATATACACACACACACACAAACACACATATACAAGTATACACACACACAAACACACATATACAAGTATACACACACACACACAAACACACATATACAAGTATACACACACACACACAAACACACATATACAAGTATTACAGTTATGAAAGGATATATACATAAGAATATGTAAATTATAAAAATACTAATTCTGAATTAACTGGCCATAGTCCCACAAGGGAATTATCCCTATAGCTGCAGGTGATATTTTCTATATCTCTTCCTGCAGCAAAGGGATTAAGTGCAAAAATATGAATTTATACATGTTTGGCAATCTGTAATATCTGCATCTCATTGCACAGTAATTAATGAAATGCCCATTTGGTAACAAAGTACTAGTATCAAACACAGTGATGAGCTATTTAACATCTTTTCAGTGGTAAATCACAATATATATGTCGTCCCAAGATTAGAATGTGAAATATCTTGGCAATTCTTTCTTTTTCTAGTATTACCTGTGCATCTGAAACAGCATGTGGTCAAATATATTGTTTATAACTGTCTCTTCCAGAGTCTTTGGAATAGCAGCAGCATCACACACTATTAATAACTAAATATAGTGTGAACAGAAGATACAAGTCCTACCATATAGAGATGGAGGTAGTGCATTATTAGCAATCACTAACATTTAGAATGTGATTTTTAACTACATTAAATTATAACTGAAGTATTATTTTGATGAACTATTATTTCAAAAGGCATTGTGTTTATAATAACTCTTTAAGTGAACTTGACTTTCAGTAATATAATCATGTGACGGCGTAACTGCAGCTACATTATTAGGCAATGAAAAGTGTTAGGTACTGCACTTGAAAGGCCTCCAAATTAAATGGTAACAGGGTAAATGAGCAATGGTTACAAAACATATTGATACGCCAATGAACTTCAAAGAGGCCTTATCACTACATGTATCCCAAGTTCTCCATCTCGCTGCGGTAGCGTTGCTCGGAAACCTTGCTTTTGTGCTGCTTTGTCTCCAAATGCTGCCGGAACTCCGCCTCCTCGCTAGCACCTGCATTGCACATTGAACAGTAGAACTGGCCACTAGGGGTCACACACATAGCCAGATCTCTGGGAATTCTCTGGCGAGAACGAGGGTTGAAATAGGGACCTGAGAAGAACAAGTCTTTGTTAACATCCTTAAGAAATAAAAAAGAATTTAAAATTCTCGGAAACAAGCTACAACCTACAAAAATGACATAGGTGATGTACACTGTAAGCTCAGGAAACATTTATTTACATTTTATTTAAAGGGACACTGAACCCAAGTTTTTTCTTCTGTGATTCAGATAGTGCATGCAATTTTAAGCAACTTTCTAATTTACTCTTATTATCAATTTTCTTCATTCTCTTGCTATCTTTATTTGAAAAAGAAGGCACCTAAGCTTTTTGTTTGGTTGAGAACACTGGAAAGCACTTTCTCATTGGAGGATTAATTTATCCACCAATCAGCAAAAACAACCCAGGTTGTTCACCAAAAATGGGCCTGCATCTAAACTTACATTCTGGCATTTTAAATAAAAATACAAAGAAAATAAAGAGAAAATTTGATAATAGGATTATTTAGAAAGTTGCTTAAAATTGCATGCTCTATCTGAATCACGAAAGAAAAAAATTTGGGTTCAGTGTCCCTTTAAAGTTACAAAGGTACTTATCAAGGTGAATAATATAGCATTTTTAAAAGAAATTTAGAGACAAGCCTCTTTGATGAGGATACTAGTTCTTATGCCTTGTGTTTAAAAAACATGAAAATTATAGGAAACAGGATTCTCACATGGCTTTTTGCAAGAACTTTGACAGACCTTCTAGGAAGCAAAAGCCAGTGAAAGTAAAAGATAGTAGCTTATTAATTCAATATTAATGATGATTAATGTGTTTAAATGTCTTTTTCACTTAACAATGATATACGTTTATGACACATGTAATTAATAATGAAGTTTCATATAGTTTTCTTTCATTAAAGGGATACTGAACCCAAATGTTTTCTTTCATGATTCAGAGAGAGCATGCAATTTTCAAAAGATTGGAGCTGGCCCATTTTTGGTTCAGTACCATGGATAGCACTTGCTGATTGGTGGCTACATTTAGCCACCAATTAGCAAGCACTACTAAGTGCTGAACCAAAGATGGACCGGCTTGTAAGCTTACATTCCTGCTTTTTCAAATAAAGACACCAAGAGAATGAAGAAAAAATTAAAAGGGGTAAATTTGAAAGTTGCATAAAATTGCATGCTTTATCTGAATCATGAAAGAAAAAAATTCAGTTCAGTATCCCTTTAAAGGGACATTCCAGCCCAAATTGGAATCCACATGAATGCATTTCAGTTTTGAATAGAAGCATTTTTATAATATACATGTATTAGCAAAAAATGCTTCTAATAAAAGCTATAGCTGTTTCAAAAGTGTATTTAAGTATGCACCGTGCACCAGCATTTTAAACACAGCACTTGCTCAGAGAGCCTAATCTGCTTGTATCACCTGGTAATTACTTATGGCTAGATTACGAGTTTTGCGGTATGAGTGAAAAAGCAGCGTTAAGGCTCTTTTTCACTATCAAAGTATTACGAGTCTTGCAGGTATATCTGTACCGTACACTTTTTTGGCCGTAACGCAATATAACTACCACAGCTTTCCAAAAGTCCTTTTTCAATTGGACTTCCTTTGCACCGGTATTACGAGTCTGCCTGGGAGGCCAAAAAGTGAGCGGTACAGTCTATACCGTCAAGATCCATACCATAAACTGAAAGTCAGTAGTTATGAGTTTATGCTACAACGCCGAAACATAAAACTCATAACTAAAGTGCTAAAAAGTACACTAACACCCATAAACTACCTATTAACCCCTAAACCGAGGCCCACCCACATCACAAACAATAAAATAAAATTATTAACCCCTAATCTGCCACTCCGGACATCGCCGCAACTACAATAAACATATTAACCCCTAAACCGCCGTACTCCCGCATCACAAACACTAGTTAAATATTATTAACCCCTAATCTGCTGTCCCTAACATCACTGCAACCTACATTACTGTTATTAAGCCCTAATCTGCTGCCCCCAAAATCGCCGCCACTATACTAAAGTTATTAACCCCTAAACCTAACCCTAAGTCTAACCCTAACACCCCCTAACTTTAATGTAATTAAAATAAATCTAAATAAAACCTACTATTAATAACTAAATAATTCCTATTTAAAACAAAATACTTACCTGTGAAATAAAACCTAAGCTAATAGTTACATTGTATCTAGCTCAGGTTTTATTTTTATTCCACAGGCAAGTTTGTATTTATTTTAACTAGGTAGACTAGTTATTAAATAGTTATTAACTATTTACTAGCGACCTAGCTAAAATAAATACAAATTTACCTGTAAAATAAAACCTAACCTGAGTTACACTAGCACCTAACCTTACACTACAATTAAATAAATTACATTAATTAAATACAATTAACTAAATTACATTAAAAAACAAACACTAAATTACACAAAATAAAAAATAAATTATTACACCTAATCTAATAGCCCTATCAAAATAATACAAAAACTAGCCTAAACTAAAATAAATAAAAACCTAAGCTCCCCATTGCCCTGAAAAGGGCATTTGGATGAGCATTGCCCTTAAAAGGGCATTTAGCTCTTTTTCAGCCCAAGCCCTAATCTAAAAATAAAACCCACCCAATAAACCCTTAAAAAAACTAACACTAACCTCCAAAGATCCACTTACAGTTTTTAAAGACCGGACATCAATCCTCAACGAAGCGGCAGAAGTCTTCATCCAAGTGGCAAGAAGTCCTCAACGAAGCCGCAAGAAGTCTTCATCCAAGCGGGCCGAAGTCTTCATCCAAGCCGGCAGAAGTCTTCATCCAGACGGCATCTTCTATCTTCATCCATCCGGCGCGGAGCGGCTCCATCTTCAAGACATCCGGCGCGGAGCATCCTCTTCTTTCCACGGCGACTGAAGAATGAAGGTTCCTTTAAGGGACGTCATCCAAGATGGTGTCCCTTGAATTCCGATTGGCTGATAGAATTCTATCAGCCAATCAGAATTAAAGGTGAAAAAATCATATTGGCTGATGCAATCAGCCAATAGGATTGAGCTTCAATCCTATTGGCTGATCCAATCAGCCAACAGGATTGAGCTTGCATTCTATTGGCTGATTGGAACCTAGTTAAAATAAATACAAACTTAGCTGTGAAATAAAAATAAAACCTAAGCTAGCTACAATGTAACTATTAGTTATATTGTAGCTATCTTATGTTTTATTTTACAGGTAAGTATTTAGTTTTAAATAGGTATTATTTAGTTAATAGTAATTTTTATTTAGATTTATTTTAATGATATTTAAATTAGGGGTGTTAGGGTTAGACTTAGGGTTAGGTTTAGGGGTTAATAACCTAACCAAGTATAGTGGCACCGACGTTTGGTACGGCAGATTAGGGGTTAATAAGTATAATGTAGGTGTCGGCGATGTCGGGGGCAGCAGATTAGGGGTGTTTAGACTCGGGGTATATGTGTAAACATAAATTTGTTTTCCCCATAGGAATCAATGGGGCAGCGTTACGGAGCTTTACGCTCCTTTATTGCAGGTGTTAGGCTTTTTTTCAGCCGGCTCTCCCCATTGATGTCTATGGGGAAATTGTGCATGAGCACGTAAAACCAGCTCAAAGCAGCGCTGGTATTGGAGTGCGGTATGGAGCTCAATTTTGCTCTACGCTCACTTATTGCCTGCTAACGCCGGGTTTTTGCAAACCTGTAATAGCAGCGCTATAGGGAGGTAAGCGGTGACAATAACTTGCAAGTTAGCACCGAGCAGCTCTTACCGCAAGACTCGTAATCTAGCCGTTAATTTGCTAATTGCTGGCATGATACAGGCCTCACTGGTGCTCTGAGCAGCTGTATTTAAAATGCTGGTCCACTGAGAATATGTAACTATGTTTAACATACATGTGCAGAGAAAAATGTCAACATTAAAACAGTGATAACTTTTACATTTTTGCCAATACAGGTGGCCCTCGTTTTACAACGGTTCAATTTACACCGTTTCAGAATAACAACCTTTTCCCCCAGTCATGTGACTGCTATTGAAAAGCATTGAGAAGCAGTGCATTTATTAAAATAGCCAGTAGGTGGAGCTGTGCGCTTGTGTTGCAGCAAAGCCAAGCAAGCTGAAATTAATCAGTTTAACCAGACCTGAGCTATCGAGCAGATTTCAAAGGAACAAGATCTTCCTGTCTATAAATCAGTCCAGATTGTAATGCATAGAAATAACTGTTTGCAGAAAAATGCAAGTGAAGTCTGTGTTGTGTGATTATTTTATTAGGTTTATAATGCTGTTTAGCTTGTAAAGCCTTAATTTCAAAGCTTTAAAAATTATGTATTAGGTGTTACTTATGACAATTTTTAGAGGGGCCTGGAACCTATCTCCCTCACTTCCCATTGACTTACATTATAAACTGGGTTTCAATTTACAACGGTCTTGATTTACAACCATTCCTTCTGGAACCTAACCCCGGCATAAACTGAGGGCTACCTGTACATGTTTATTGCAAATATGTTTCTATTCAACAATGTAATAATTCAGTGTGCATTTAACTTTTGATCAGAATGTCCCTTTAACAAATTTTAACCATTAAAAGTTTCACTTCAATCAAAAATTAAAAAGCAGCTAAGAAATGGCACACAAAACAGGAAACAAGTCCAAGGTGTAGTATTTGAAAAATCCAAGAATCTAGCAAAAAAGCTGCATGGAGCACTGTGCAACAGATGTATTTAGAATTCTACAAAACCATGCAGTGCACTAATTCTGATGGATTGAAATGAGGGCAATGGTCAGTGAACCTACAAATACCTACACTGAACATGTGTAGCATATGTACATATGCCCCAGAAACAGTAACAACTTTCATTAGAAGCATCTATTGCTTTCACAAGTAAACTGCAAAAAAAATTGCTTACATTCAAAATTGAACTGCACTCATGCACATTTAATTGTTAGGTACATTTTTAACAGAGAATATTAGTGATTATATGCTCAAATGTCCCATATGGCCCAACATTGATCTAACTGTAATGACTGTACATCCTACACATTTAGAACATGGGGGGTAGTTATCAAGCCGTCAACTTTTCTGACTTCGCCGGCCCAATACGCCCGCCTAAGCTCGCCTACCTTCGCCGCCGCGGACCTGAAAAAATACGCCTAAGTTATCAAAAAAAGCTGTCAAAAAGCCGCGGGGTAATGAGCAGCGGACTGTGAGAGTTATCACACATCCGATCTCGCTGCTCTTCGGCTGTTTGACAGCTTTCTTGCTAGCCTGTCACTAAGCACCCACACTAAACTTCACTGTTCTACCCCCTATACCGGCGCCCCCGGAGCCCCCCGCAACTAAATAAAGTTACTAACCCCTAAACCGCCGCTAGTCTTATAAATGTATTAACCCCTAAACTGCCGCTCCTAGACCCCGCCGCAAGTCTTATAAATGTATTAACCCCTAAACCGCCGCTCCCGGACACCGCTGCCACCTACATTATACCTAGTAACCCCTATCCTGCCCCCCCCTATACCGCCGCCCTCTGTAATAAAGTTATTAACCCCTATCCTGCTGATCCCACACCTCGCCGCAAATAAAAAAATAGTTTAACCCCTAAACCGCCGCTCCTTGAACCCGCCGCAACCTATATTAAATTTATTAACCCCTATCCTGCCCCCCCTACACCGCCGCCACTGTAATACAATTATTAACCCCTAAACCTAAGTCTAACACTTACCCTAACACCCCCTAACTTAAATATTAATTAAATAAATCTAAATCATATTTATATTATTAACTAAGTTAATCCTATTTAAAACTAAATTTTTACCTTTAAAATAAACCCTAATATAGCTACAATATAAATATTAATTATATTGTAGCTATCTTAGGATTTATTTTTATTTTACAGGTACCTTTCAATTTATTTTAACTAGGTACAATAGCTATTAAATAGTTATTAACTATTTAATAGCTTACCTAGCTAAAATAAAGAGAAATGTACCTGTAAAATAAATCCTAACCTAAGTTATAATTACACCTAACACTACACTATACTTTAATAAATTATTCCTATTTAAAACTAAATACCTGTAAAATAAACCCTAAGATAGCTACAATGTAATTAATAATTACATTGTAGCTATTGTAGGATTTATATTTATTTTACAGGTAACTTTGTATTTATTTTAGCTAGTTAGAATAGTTAGTAAATAGGTATTAACTATTTAATAACTACCTAGCTAAAAGAAATACAAAATTACCTGTAAAATAAATCCTAACCTAAGTTACAATTAAACCTAATACTACACTATCATTAAATTAATTAAATAAACTACCTACAAATAACTATAATTAAATACAATTACATAAACTAACTAAAGTACAAAAAATAAAAAAAGCTAAGTTACAAAAAATAAAAAAATAAGTTACAAACATTTTAAAAATATTACAACAATTTTAAGCTACTTACACCTAATCTAAGCCCCCTAATAAAATAACAAACCCCCCCAAAATAAAAAAATGCCCTACCCTATTCTAAATTAAATAAAGTTCAAAGCTCTTTTACCTTACCAGCCCTTAAAAGGGCCTTTTGTGGGGGCATGCCCCAAAGTTCAGCTCTTTTGCCTGTAAAAGAAAAATACAACCCCCCCCAACATTAAAACCCACCACCCACATACCCCTAATCTAACCCAAACCCCCCTTAAAATAACCTAACACTAATCCCCTGAAGATCATCCTACCTTTAGTTGTCTTCACTCAGCCGAGCCACCGATGGAACTGAAGAGGACATCCGGACCGGCAGAAGTTATCCTCCAAGGGGCGCTGAAGAAATCTTCCATCCGATGAAGTGATCCTCCAAGCGGCGCTGAAGAAATCTTCCATCCGGGCGAGGTCATCTTCCAAGAGGCGCTGAAGAAGTCTTCTATCCGGGCGAGGTCATCGTCGAAGCCGGGTCTTGAATCTTCATCCCGCCGGCGCGGAACATCCTCCTTTTCCCGACGAACTACCGACGAATGAAGGCTCCTTTAAGGGACGTCATCCAAGATGGCGTCCCTTCAATTCCGATTGGCTGATAGGATTCTATCAGCCAATCGGAATTAAGGTAGGAAAAATCTGATTGGCTGATGGAATCAGCCAATCAGATTCAAGTTCAATCCGATTGGCTGATCCAATCAGCCAATCAGATTGAGCTCGTATTCTATTGGCTGTTCCGATCAGCCAATCGGATTGAACTTGAATCTGATTGGCTGATTCCATCAGCCAATCAGATTTTTCCTACCTTAATACCGATTGGCTGATAGAATCCTATCAGCCAATCGGAATTGAAGGGACGCCATCTTGGATGACGTCCCTTAAAGGAGCCTTCATTCGTCGGTAGTTCGTCGGGAAAGGAGGATGTTCCGCGTCGGCGGGATGAAGATTCAAGACCCGGCTTCGACGATGACCTCGCCCGGATAGAAGACTTCTTCAGCGCCTCTTGGAAGATGAAAACCAGGTACGCTGGGCAGTTTGAAAACCAGGTACGCTGGGCCGTAAAAGTGCCGAGCGTACCTGCTAGTTTTTTTTATAACTAGCAAAAGTAGTGAGAATGTGCCGCACTTGTGTGCGGAACATCTGGAGTGACGTAAGAATCGATCTGTGTCGGACTGAGTCCGGCGGATCGAAGCTTACGTCACAAAATTCTACTTTTGCCGGTCTGGAGCCTTTGATAACTAAGGCGAATCAGCCTCGCCACAAATACGCTGCGGAATTCCAGCGTATTTGAGGTTGACGGCTTGATAACTAGGCCCCCATGAGTGTTAAACAGATGTTCCTGTACTGCTGAGCGGCACTGGAGAAAATCTCGGAGTTCAGCTGATTTTCTTCACTACAAATTCATCTTGAACTCCTACTATTCTGCCCTTAATCTCCATAAGCAACACTACTTCTCTACTCTTATCTCTAATCTTTCTTTTAACCCAAAACATCTGTTCTCCACTTCTAATACTCTCGTCCGCCCTCCCCCTCCTAATACAACTTCTCTGTAAGCTCAAGACTTTGCCAGCCACTTCAATAACAAAATCCACTACATCAGAAATGAAATCAGCTCTCAACATAATTCCATTCTCTCACCCCCTCAAATGCTCTCAATCAACAACAACCCCCATAACCTTAAACTTAGCTCATTCTCCCCAGTTACTGAGGAAGAAGTTTCGGCACTTATACTGCGCTCTCACCTTACTACCTGTCCCCTTGACCCTATTCCCTCACAGCTACTCCCCTCCCTCTCTGCTACCCTTACCCCTATACTAACACACATTTTCAACCACTCCCTCAGCACCGGTATATTTCCCTCATCGATGAAACATGCACTGGTCACACCTATCCTCAAAAATCCTTCCCTTGATCCTACCTCCCCATCCAACTACCGCCCTATTTCTCTCCTCCCTATTGCCTCAAAGCTTCTCGAAAAACTAGTATATGCACGCCTATCCCATTTCCTTACGTTAAACTCCCTTCTTGACCCACTGCAATCTGGATTTCGTCCCCATCACTCCACAGAGAGAGCAATTATTAAGTTTACTAGCGACCTACTTACAGCAAAATCAAAAGGCCACTTCTCTCTGCTTATCCTCCGTGATCTGTCTGCAGCCTTTGACACTGTTGACACCCTCTTTTGCTCCAAACCCTCCAATCCTTTGGCATCTGTGACACAGCCCTCTCATGGCTCTCTTCCTACCTGTCAAACCGTACCTTTAGTGTAGCCTTCTCTGGGGCCTCCTCTGTACCACAAGGCTCTGTCCTCGGTCCCCTTCTCTTCTCAATCTACACGTCATCACTAGGTTCCCTAATAAAGTCCCACGGTTTCCAATATTATTTGTATGCCGACGACACCCAAATCTACTTCTCTGCACCAGACCTATCTCCTTCCTTGCTAACCCGTGTCACTAACTGTCTTTCTCACATCTCTTCCTGGATGTCCTCTCACTACCTCAAGCTAAATCTCTCCAAAACTGAGCACCTCATTTCCCCCCCTTATTCCAAAATCTCCACCCCCAATCTCTCTATAACTGTCGACAACTCCATCATTTCCCCTACCCTGTATGCCCGATGTCTCGGGGTCACATTTGACTCAGATCTTTCTTTCACTCCTCACATTTAGTCCTTGGCTAAAGCCTGTCGCTTCCACCTTAAAAACATCTCTAAAATTAGACACTTCCTTACACAAGACACAACTAAGATTTTAATCCACTCTCTCATTCTTTCCCGCCTCAATTACTGCAACTCTGTCCTCGTTTCATTTGCTTAAAGGGGCATTAAACACAAATTGTAAGATGCATGATAATGTACTTTTATATCTGAGAGAAATTTTGAATTGTATAATGCAGCTTTAGTTTGTCATATGAGAGTAATGTTTTATGTTTTTCCTTTCTCCGACTTTCCTCTCCCCTAGAATAAAAATACATTGCTAACCAATCACTAATATATAGTATGTGACCATGAACTGTTGTTTGCATATGTGAAGTTAAATAAGGAGATTGGTGTACCCCTGTCCCATTTCCTTCCCTTAAGGTGGATTAGCTCTGATTCAGCTTAGTTAAAGGACCAGTCAACACAGTAGATTTGCATAATCAACAAATGCAAGATTACAAGACAATGCAATAGCACATAGTCTGAACTTCAAATGAGTAGTAGAATTTTTTTCTGACAATTTTAAAAGTTATGTATTTTTCCACTCCCCTTGTACCATGTGACAGCCATCAGCCAATCACAAATGCATACACGTACCAAGTGACAGCCATCAGTCATTCACAAATGCATACACACTTTTTCTTGCACATGCTCAGTAGGAGCTGGTGACTCAAAAAGTTTAAATATAAAAAGACTGTGCACATTTTGTTAATGGAAGTAAATTGGAAAGTTGTTTAAAATGGCATGCTCTATCTGAATCATGAAAGTTTAATTTTGATTGAGTGTCCCTTTAAATAATAATTTATTAAATGGGTTTTTAAATTAACGACCTTGTTATGCTTGCTGCTAGAAAGTTCAACCTCTTTAAATACTATGGTTTTACGTATCAGGACATAACAACAATCATCTGGTCCTTAGCAGGTCTTAAAATTAGGTAAATACAACCTCAGATGAACAACAACACATGACATATTACCCCGTGATTTATTTAACAAAAATAAAGCCAAAATGGAGAAGCCATGTGTGAAAAACTAAGTACACCCTTACTGCTTCCATAGGATTTAAGAGGCTAAGTAGCAGCCAGGTGCTGCTAATCAAATGCCCTTGATTAATTGATCATCAGCAAGGAGGAAAGACATCAGCAATGGTTTTAGAGAAGCAATTGTTGCTGCCCATCAATCGGGAAAGAGTTATAAGGCCATTTCCAAACAATTTAAAGTCCATCATCTACAGTGAGAAAGATTATTCACAAGTGGAAAACATTCAAGACAGTCTTCCCAGGAGTGGTCATCCCAGCAAATTCACTCCAAGGTCAGACCGTGCAATGCTCAGAGAAATTGCAAAAAAAACAAGAGTTACATCTCAGACTCTACAGGCCTCACTTAGCATGTTAAAGTTCATGACAGTACAATTAGAAAAATACTGAACATTTATGGTTTGTATGGAAAGGTTGCCAGGAGAAAGCCTCTTCTTTCTAAAAAGAACATGGCAGCATGGCTTAGGTTTGCAAAGTTGCATCTAAACAAACCAAAAGACTTCTGGAAGAATGTCCTTTGGACAGACAAGACCTAAGTGGAGTTGTTTGGCCATAATGCACAGCTCCATGTTTGGGGAAAACCAAACACAGCATATCAGCACAAACTCCTCATACCAACTGTCAAAAAAAGGTGGTGGAGGGGTGATGATTTGGGCTTGAACTCCTCTGTTTGCCAAAGTATTCTAGAGTCAAATGTGAGGACATCTGTCCAACAGCTAAAGCTTGGCCGAAATTGGGTCATGCAACAGGACAATGATCCCAAGTACACCAGCAAATCTACAACAGAATGGCTGAAACAGAAAAGAAATCAAGGTGCAATGGCCTAGTCAAAGTCCAGACCTCAACAGGATTGAACTGCTGTGCAGGACCTTAAGAGAGCTGTTCATAAATGAGTGCCCGCAAACCTCAGACTGAAAAAGTTATACAGAAATTGATTACTTCAAGTTATTGCTGCTAATTGTGGTTCTACAAGCTATTGACTCACAAGGTTTACTTGATTTTTCAAACATGGCTTCTCCATTTTGTCTTTATTTGTGTTCAATAAATCATGACAAGGTGTAATATGTTATTTGTTGTTGTTCATCTGAGGTTGTATTTACCTAATTTTAAGACCTGCTAAGGACCAGATGATTGTTATCATGTCCTGATATGTAAAACCATATAATTCAAAGAGGGTGCACTTTCTTTTTCAAATGACTATATATATATATATATATATATATATATATATATATATATATATATATATATACATATATAATTAAAATCCTCCACTAAGCACAAAATGTATTGAGAGTAACTCATTGTGTAGCCCATAAACAAACCTAGACAAGTCAGAAGGCTTGCTTTTCCCACAGGAAACTTCTGGATACATTGTTTCCAATGCAACAAAGGATTCTGGGTAAGACATGCAAATGAGGTTCACAATGATTCACAATTTTTTACTTCGGTCTGCTTTTAGGCAGACTCCCTTTATGCCATAGCATCACTGTATAATCAGCTTTTAAGCCTAAGCTTATTTATATGTGTGCACAGATGTATTTATATATGCATTTACATACATATATACACATATAAACACACATATATATATATAGTGACTAGTGCACTTTTACCAACAGGATACACTTACCAGGGTGCTGAGTAAAATTTCAGATATATGTAGAAGGAAACAGCACTCAACGGGCTTGACTTCAAAAAGTGTTCTTTATTCCAGTGACATTTCGGGGCTTGCACCCCTTCGTCAGACCAACAAATACAAGTGAAAATCTAACTTAAATACCATATAAGCCCCTCCCCCTAGTGAAAAAACTGCCAAAGCAGTTGTCATAGCAACCCTAAGATTTACACATACTTACAAAACAAGTGAAAAAACATACCTATACAATCTAAAAATATTCTAAAATTAACATTGATGCAATGTTAAATACAAAGTATCCATATGTGTGAGTAGAACTGTAATTGAATTAATGCCTAATAAAAGAATGTGTGTGACCCAGATACAAGCAGTGTGAACCCGTGTCAGTGCTATACATCCCATAGTAATCCAATACATCCCATAATGATACAAACAAACAAAGAATTTAAAACAAAGGATCCAGATGTGTATAATAGATAATAAAACATCTTCTTATATGTAGTTAACACAACCTAGTATCTATTAGCAGAATGCCCATAGCTAGCAAAAAAGGAGATAAACAAACTGAAAATGATGTGCTAGAGCAGAGCTTTCCAAACTTCTCATGTTGGTGACACAGTTTTTAGACCTACATCATTTTGCAACAATTCAGTTGTACTAGCAAACAGGAGGTTAAACTAATTTGTTTTAAGCGATACGGATACATATATAAATAATATAATAACAAAATGTATTTACAAGTAACAGTACGTATGAGCAAGAATTAAAAAAAAAAAGTTTAATAACACCAATAGCTACTTAATATTTTAATGGGATGTATGAGGTTGATGGGATGAACACGGTTTCTGAATATTTGGTGGAATATTAGATAAAGACACTCTGATTTCATCATCAAGCATTTTTAAACTTCCACTTCCTATCCTTATATCAAGAGCAGGAGCAGCAATGTACTACTGGGAGCTAGCTGTAAAAAAAACAAAAACACTTTGACTTCTGACTTCAGCTCAGCGTATAGGCTGCCACCCTCAGAGCTCTGCGAGTCTGACTGACTAGTGCCGCACTGCAAACACACTGCTGTACCACTCACTGACTACACATGCAGTCTTGAGCCAATTGAGGAGACTACACGTGCAGTCAGGAGCCAATGTGCTGCCAAAGCCGTCAATGGGAATAGTTTCAGTTCCTGCTGAGCTGCGCCAATAGGCTAAGATGATCTGTGACCCATTAGGTGTCAACCACGTGATATGCGTAGCAGGCAGGTAGAAAGTCAGAAATAAAAAAAAAAATGTTAAATTCCTAAAATTTGTGTTGAAGCAGGGACACACCTACACACTGCTGCCGACACACTAATGTGTCATTTGGAAAGCACTGTGCTAGAGGGTAGATAGCAGTTACAACCTACTGTTAGCAGTGGAAATAGCAATGGGCTCTTGTTCAACAGTGATCACAGAAAGCTCACCACCAATGTCATATCTACATGTTATATCTAGAGAAAAAGCGAGTGTCACTCTACTGTTACTGATTGTGAGCGCAACTGTATTCCTATAGGCTGAATGGGACAAGCCTTCACCCTAACATTACCTGAAATAGGTACTGCCTGCTGTCTCTATTGCGGCTATTTATGTAAAACAGAATTTATGTTTACCTGATAAATTACTTTCTCCAACGGTGTGTCCGGTCCACGGCGTCATCCTTACTTGTGGGATATTCTCTTCCCCAACAGGAAATGGCAAAGAGCCCAGCAAAGCTGGTCACATGATCCCTCCTAGGCTCCGCCTACCCCAGTCATTCGACCGACGTTAAGGAGGAATATTTGCATAGGAGAAACCATATGTTACCGTGGTGACTGTAGTTAAAGAAAATAAATTATCAGACCTGATTAAAAAAACCAGGGCGGGCCGTGGACCGGACACACCGTTGGAGAAAGTAATTTATCAGGTAAACATAAATTCTGTTTTCTCCAACATAGGTGTGTCCGGTCCACGGCGTCATCCTTACTTGTGGGAACCAATACCAAAGCTTTAGGACACGGATGAAGGGAGGGAGCAAATCAGGTCACCTAAATGGAAGGCACCACGGCTTGTAAAACCTTTCTCCCAAAAATAGCCTCAGAAGAAGCAAAAGTATCAAATTTGTAAAATTTAGAAAAAGTGTGCAGTGAAGACCAAGTCGCTGCCTTACATATCTGATCAACAGAAGCCTCGTTCTTGAAGGCCCATGTGGAAGCCACAGCCCTAGTGGAGTGAGCTGTGATTCTTTCAGGAGGCTGCCGTCCGGCAGTCTCATAAGCCAATCGGATAATGCTTTTAATCCAGAAGGAGAGAGAGGTAGAAGTTGCTTTTTGACCTCTCCGTTTACCAGAATAAACAACAAACAAAGACAAAGTTTGTCTGAAATCCTTAGTAGCTGCTAAGTAAAATTTGAGAGCACGAACTACATCCAAGTTGTGCAACAAACGTTCCTTCTTTGAAACTGGATTAGGACACAAAGAAGGCACAACTATCTCCTGGTTAATGTTTTTGTTAGAAACAACTTTTGGAAGAAAACCAGGTTTAGTACGCAAAACCACCTTATCTGCATGGAACACCAGATAAGGAGAAGAACACTGCAGAGCAGATAATTCTGAAACTCTTCTAGCAGAAGAAATTGCAACCAAAAACAAAACTTTCCAAGATAATAACTTAATATCAACGGAATGTAAGGGTTCAAACGGAACCCCCTAAAGAACTGAAAGAACTAGGTTGAGACTCCAAGGAGGAGTCAAAATTTTGTAAACAGGCTTGATTCTAACCAGAGCCTGAACAAAGGCTAGAACATCTGGCACAGCTGCCAGCTTTTTGTGAAGTAACACAGACAAGGCAGAAATCTGTCCCATCAAGGAACTTGCAGATAATCCTTTTTCCAATCCTTCTCGAAGGAAGGATAGACTCTTAGGAATCTTAACCTTGTCCCAAGGGAATCCTGCAGATTCACACCAACAGATATACCAAATTATGTGGTAATTATTCTGGTTACAGGCTTTCAGGCCTGAACAAGAGTATTAATAACAGAATCTGAGAACCCTCGCTTTGATAAGATCAAGCGTTCAATCTCCAAGCAGTCAGCTGGAGTGGGTCGAACGGACCTAGAACAAGAAGGTCTCGTCTCAAAGGTAGCTTCCATGGTGGAGCCGATGACATATTCACCAGATCTGCATACCAAGTCCTGCGTGGCCACGCAGGAGCTATCAAAATCACCGACGCCCTCTCCTGATTGATCCTGGCTACCAGCCTGGGGATGAGAGGAAACGGCGGGAACGCATAAGCTAGTTTGAAGGTCCAAGGTGCTACTAGTGCATCCACTAGAGCCGCCTTGGGATCCCTGGATCTGTACCCGTAGTAAGGAACTCTGAAGTTCTGACGAGAGGCCATCAGATCCATGTCTGGAATGCCCCACGGTTGAGTGACTTGGGCAAAGATTTCCGGATGGAGTTCCCACTCCCCCGGATGCAATGTCTGACGACTCAGAAAATCCGCTTCCCAATTTTCCACTCCTGGGATGTGGATAGCAGACAGGTGGCAGGAGTGAGACTCCGCCCATAGAATGATTTTGGTCACTTCTTCCATCGCTAGGGAACTCCTTGTTCCCCCCTGATGGTTGATGTATGAACTTGGCCCTCGCTAGCTGAGGCCAAGCTTTGAGAGCATTGAATATCGCTCTCAGTTCCAGAATATTTATCGGTAGAAGAGATTCTACCCGAGACCAAAGACCCTGAGCTTTCAGGGATCCCCAGACCGCGCCCCAGCCCATCAGACTGGCGTCGGTCGTGACAATGACCCACTCTGGTCTGCGGAAGGTCATCCCTTGTGACAGGTTGTCCAGGGACAGCCACCAACGGAATGAGTCTCTGGTCCTCTGATTTACTTGTATCTTCGGAGACAAGTCTGAATAGTCCCCATTCCACTGACTGAGCATGAACAGTTGTAATGGTCTTAGATGAATGCGCACAAAAGGAACTATGTCCATTGCCGCTACCATCAAACCTATCACTTCCATGCACTGCGCTATGGAAGGAAGAGGAACGGAATGAAGTATCCGACAAGAGTCTAGAAGTTTTGTTTTTCTGGCTTCTGTCAGAAAAATCCTCATTTCTAAGGAGTCTATTATAGTTCCCAAGAAGGGAACCCTCGTTGACGGAGATAGAGAACTCTTTTCCACGTTCACTTTCCATCCGTGAGATCTGAGAAAGGCCAGGACAATGTCCGTGTGAGCCTTTACTTGAGGAAGGGACGACGCTCGAATCAGAATGTCGTCCAAGTAAGGTACTACAGCAATGCCCCTTGGTCTTAGCACCGCCAGAAGGGACCCTAGTACCTATGAGAAAATCCTAGGAGCAGTGGCTAATCCGAAAGAAAACGCCACGAACTGGAAATGCTTGTCCAGGAATTCAAACCTTAGGAACCGATGATGTTCCTTGTGGATAGGAATATGTAGATACGCATCCTTGAAATCCACCTTGGTCATGAATTGACCTTCCTGGATGGAAGAAAGGAGTGTTCGAATGGTTTCCATCTTGAACGATGGAACCTTGAGAAACTTGTTCAAGATCTTGAGATCTAAGATTGGTCTGAACGTTCCCTCTTTTTTGGGAACTATGAACAGATTGGAGTAGAACCCCATCCCTTGTTCTCCTAATGGAACAGGATGAATCACTCCCATTTTTAGCAGGTCTTCTACCCAATGTAAGAATGCCTGTCTTCTTATGTGGTCTGAAGACAACTGAGACCTGTGGAACCTCCCCCTTGGAGGAAGCCCCTTGAACTCCAGAGAATAACCTTGGGAGACTATTTCTAGCGCCCAAGGATCCAGAACATCTCTTGCCCCAGCCTGAGCGAAGAGAGAGAGTCTGCCCCCCACCAGATCCGGTCCCGGATCGGGGGCCCGCATTTCATGCTGTCTTGGTAGCAGTGGCAGGTTTCCTGGCCTGCTTTCCTTTGTTCCAGCCTTGCATAGGTCTCCAGGCTGGATTGGCTTGAGAAGTATTACCTTCCTGCTTAGAGGACGTAGCCCTTGGGGCTGATCCGTTTCTGCGAAAGGGACGAAACTTAGGTTTATTTTTGGTCTTGAAAAGACCTATCCTGAGGAAGGGCGTGGCCCTTGCCCCCAGTGATATCAGAGATAATCTCTTTCAAGTCAGGGCCAAAGAGTGTTTTCCCCTTGAAAGGAATGTCAAGCAATTTGTTCTTGGAAGAAGCATCCGCTGCCCAAGATTTTAACCAAAGCGCTCTGCGCCACAATAGCAAACCCAGATTTTTTTCGCCGCTAACCTAGCCAATTGCAAGGTGGCGTCTAGGGTGAAAGAATTAGCCAATTTAAGAGCACGAATTCTGTCCATAATCTCCTCATAAGAAGAAGAATTACTAATAATCGCCTTTCCTAGCTCATCAAACTAGAAACACGCGGCTGCAGTGACAGGGACAATGCATGCAATTGGTTGTAGAAGGGAACCTTGCTGAACAAACATCTTTAGCAGACCTTCTAATTTTTTATCCATAGGATCTTGGAAAGCACAACTATCTTCTATGGGTATAGTGGCGCGCTTGTGTAGAGTAGAAACCGCCCCCTCGACCTTGGGGACTGTCTGCCATCAGTCCTTTCTGGGGTCGACTATAGGAAAACAATTTTATAAATATGGGGGGAGGTACTAAAGGTATACCGGGCCTGTCCCATTCTTTACTAACAATGTACGCCACCCGCTTGGATATAGGAAAAGCTTCGGGGGGCCCCGGGGCCTCTAAGAACTTTTCCATTTTACATAGTGGTTCTGGAATGACCAGATAATCACAATCATCCAAATTGGATAACACCTCCTTAAGCAGAGCGCGGAGATGTTCCAACTTAAATTTAAAAGTAATCACATCAGGTTCAGCTTGTTGAGAAATGTTTCCTGAATCTGAAATTTCTCCCTCAGACAAAACCTCCCTGGCCCCCTCAGACTGGTGTAGGGGCCCTTCAGAAACCATATCATCAGCGTTCTCATGCTCTACAGAATTTTCTAAAACAGAGCAGTCGCGCTTTCACTGATAAGTGGGCATATTGGCTAAAATGTTTTTGATAGAATTATCCATTACAGCCGTTAAATGTTGCATAGTAAGGAGTATTGGCGCACTAGATGTACTAGGAGCCTCCTGTATGGGCAAGACTGGTGTAGACGAAGGAGGGGATGATGCAGTACCATGCTTACTCCCCTCACTTGAGGAATCATCTTGGGCATCATTTTTACAAAAAATTTTTTTTTTTTTATGACATAAAATACATATAGTTAAATGAGAAGGAACCTTGGTTTCCCCACAGTCAGAACACAATCTATCTGGTAGTTCAGACATGTTAAACAGGCATAAACTTGATAACAAAGCACAAAAAACGTTTTAAAATAAAACCGTTACTGTCACTTTAAATTTTAAACTAAACACACTGTATTACTGCAATTGCGAAAAAGTATGAAGGAATTGTTCAAAATTCACCAAAATTTCACCACAGTGTCTTAAAGCCTTAAAAGTATTGGACACCAAATTTGGAAGCTTTAACCCTTAAAATAACGGAACCGGAGCCGTTTTTATATTTAACCCCTTTACAGTCCCTGGAATCTGCTTTGCTGAGACCCAACCAAGCCCAAAGGGGAATACGATACCAAATGATGCCTTCAGAAAGACTTTTCTATGTATCAGAGCTCCACACACATGCGACTGCATGCCATGCTGTCCTCAAAAACAAGTGCGCCATACCGGCGCGAAAATGAGGCTCTGACTATGATTAGGGAAAGCCCCTAAAGAATAAGGTGTCAAAAACAGTGCCTGCCGATATAATCATATCAAAATACCCAGAATAAATGATTCCTCAAGGCTAAATATGTGTTAATAATGAATCGATTTAGCCCAGAAAAAGTCTACAGTCTTAATAAGCCCTTGTGAAGCCCTTATTTACTATCTTAATAAACATGGCTTACCGGATCCCATAGGGAAAATGACAGCTTCCAGCATTACATCGTCTTGTTAGAATGTGTCATACCTCAAGCAGTAAGAGACTGCACACTGTTCCCCCAACTGAAGTTAATTGCTCTCAACAGTCCTGTGTGGAACAGCCATGGATTTTAGTTACGGTGCTAAAATCATTTTCCTCATACAAACAGAAATCTTCATCTCTTTTCTGTTTCTGAGTAAATAGTACATACCAGCACTATTTTAAAATAACAAACTCTTGATTGAATAATAAAAACTACAGTTAAACACTAAAAAACTCTAAGCCATCTCCGTGGAGATGTTGCCTGTACAACGGCAAAGAGAATGACTGGGGTAGGCGGAGCCTAGGAGGGATCATGTGACCAGCTTTGCTGGGCTCTTTGCCATTTCCTGTTGGGGAAGAGAATATCCCACAAGTAAGGATGACGCCGTGGACCGGACACACCTATGTTGGAGAAAAGGACTATAGGAGTGATGGAGGTAGTCAGATAATAATTATTATCACACAGCCAATGTGTTACAAAGCTAGTGGGACAAGGATATAATACAGACACAAATATGTAATGCAAATCCAATTGAGAAGGGGCATGATATATAACTATAATGGATATCTTAAACATAAATACTCTGTATGTGTGTGTCATACCCCCTTACTGGACAGCAGTGAGACAGCCTCCATAAATTGTAGGATTTTACAAGCACAAAAAAAATGTAAATACATACATAAAGTGACAAAGGGAGAGACCCCTAAGATTGAACATTTGCGTACAAAATAGGGTATTTGAGTCCTAACATCAATACTGTATAAAGCATATATGTTCTAAGAGATACTATTTAGATATTAAAAGAGTAAATAGGTGAAAACAAGTACATTACCACCAATATAGTATGACTGTCCAAAACATTTTAGAGGAAGCAATGCCAGTCAACCCCCATATTCAAACCGTTGGGGTGAATTGTCCCTAGATTATAAATCCATTGGGCTTTTTTCTGGAGTAATAATTTCTCCCTCCCCCCCCCCTCCTCAGTGGGGAATGTGGTCGATATGGATAAAGCGTAAGTCCTTCACTGAATGTCCCTGCTCCAAAAAGTGCCTGGCCACTAGTTGGTCGCTCTTTTTCTAATCCAGTGCAGTCCGTATGGCACTCCGATGGTTAGCCATACATTTTTTTTATGTCATCAGACGTTTTGCCTATGTAAAATAGGCCACAAATACAGTCCAGCATGTATATAACGAACTTGGTAGTACCAGTGGCGTATTTAGGTTTTATGCTGCCCTAGGCACTCAAAATTCTGCTGCTCTTCTCCCCAGATCTTAGACTTTTTAATATGCCCCTGGGTAGAACATGTCAGGTGATGTTTGATAGGGAAATGCTGGTTAGTGTGGGGGTGTCTGAAACTGCCCCCCTTGGGTCATGGAATGGCAAGTAGTACAGCTTGGACATCTGAATGATCCTAATCTAGAGGGTCTGGTAGTTGCTTCCGTACTGTAGCTGTCCTCATGAGAATATCTCTAAGGATCCTACCCCGTCTGTATCCTACTCTTGGAGGTCCATACTCACTTAATGGGAGAGTGTCATCAGATCTAATAATATTACAAATGTCGTTCAATAGTGTCTCAAGTGTGCCAGACGGTGGTGAGAATGTTATACTCCCTTCTGGCAAATGTCTGTTTAATCTCCTGTATTTTTTTCAGGCGTCTTTCTTCAGAATAATTATTTCTTATAACTTTTAGCATTTGTGCTTTAGGGATTGCCATGATCAGTGATCGTTGATGACAACTCTGGGCGTGATCACTGTTGAGCAATAGCCCATTGCTATTTCCACTGCTAACAGTAGGTTGCCACTTTTTGTATGATCATGTAACTGCTATCTACCCTCTAGCACATAATTTTCAGTTTAAAATACAAGGTATGTCAGGACACAAGCGCAGTGGGTCCTGGACTATATCAAAAAGATGCGTCTAACCAAAAGGAGGAGGGATGGTATGAAATAAGTATGAGTATAGATTAACACAATAAAGCACGAAAAATATGTGTCAATATCCCAGAAGAAGAACTTTTTTTCGCTTTCTGCGATGACATTTTTTAAGTCAAACATTTTCTGCAGGTCATTTTGAAATTAAGTACAATTTTAAATTATGCAGTTACACTAAAGCACCAGATCAATTGCAATATACTGATTAACTGGAGAATAAAGAAAGTTTTATATATTATATTACAGCAGTTAAAAAGAGACAGTCATCAATCAATGCTCTGCTGCTTTGCAGTGCTACCCCATATTTGACTGTTCTCTTCAAATAGTGCTTCACTGTGGCTGCACTGTGATAAGGAAATTGTAAACAATGAAGACAGAGAAAAGTGCTGTTTTGGAGCAGCGCTGCAAAACGAAAGTGCTAACTGTTCCCTCATGTGTTTCATTCTTTCTGCAGACATGCTGCATTTTCTGCGATGACATCTCAGATCACAGCATGTTCTGCCTTGGGGGTCAATATATCACAATATAGCAATACCCAGACCCATCAACCAAATCCCAAAACTGGACCAGAGATGTATGGTCACGTTCATAAGATCATACACATAAGATAATTAACAAGATGATGGTAAAAGGACTCAGTCCAATAATAGAGTCTCCTATAACTGTAATGGAAGAGGACCAATAACCAATCTCCAGCAGTGAAGGTGATACCAAATCGACAGGCAGCTCTTTTAAAATGTCACGCCAGACACACAGGATTCTACAATTCAAAGAGATAGAATGCGCCTCATGGTATAGGTCAATAAAATCACACAAGCAGGTGTATAGACTGTCTATACACCTGCTTGTGTGATTTTATTGACCTAAACCATGAGGCGCATTCTATCTCTTTGAATTGTAATTTTCAGTTTGTTTATCTCCGTTTTTGCTAGCTACGGGCATTCTGATAATAGATACTAGGTTGTGATAACTACATATAAGACAATGTTTTATTATCTATTATTCACATCTGGATCCGTTGTTTTAAATTCTTTGTTGGTTTGTTTGTATTATTATGGGATGTATTGGATTACTATGGGATGTATAGCACTCACACTGTTTACACTGCTTGTATCTGGGTCACTCACATTATTTTATTAGGCATTAATTAGACTACAGTTCCTCTTACACATATGAATTATTTGTATTTAACATTGCATCAATGTTATTTTTAGATTGTATAGGTATGTTTTTTCACTTGTTTTATAATTATGTGTAAACCTTAGGGTTGCTGTGACAACTGCTTTGGCGTTTTTTTCACTAGGGGGAGGGGCCTATATGATATTTAAGTTGGATTTTCACTTGTATTTGTTGGTCTGATGAAGGGGTGCAAGCCCGAAACGTCACTGCAATAAAGAACACTTTTTATATATATATATAAGATGCTCAAAAAACAATTGCTTTAGACCTGAGGAAGAGAGGAAAACTCTCGAAAGCTTCTCTTTGAAATATTATGTTAGTCCAATAAAAAAAGGTATCACTGCATACTGCAATACTTTGTTTTTTGAGCATCTTATCTACTGGACTAACACGACTACTCCAATCTTCACTATATATATATATATATATATATATATATATATATATTTATTATTTAATAAAGTGTATGTAGGGGAAATATTTCACATTACAATGTTCTTCACATAGGGGAATATGTTCTAAGTATTTATATATATATATATATATATATATATATATATATATATATATATATATATAAAAGTTCCAAGGTTATAGCACGCTCTGTTCCAATCTACAGCTGCGGGGTGCCATCCAATCTTCCATACAATAGTTAACCAAGAGATGCACTCGCCGTAAATCAAAAGTGATGTTTATTGATATAAAGGTGAACGTTTTCGGGGTGTAACCCCTGTCCTCAGACCCCTGTGTGACTAAATAAGAAATACTCACTTTTGAATTACGGCGAGTGAATCTCTTGGTTAATTATATATATATATATATATATATATATATATATATATATATATATATATATATATAGGCATAGATATATATTGTACCAAAAAAAATCAAATATATATGGAGGGTGATCAAGTTGAATTATTGCAGTTTGTCAATAGTTTGAACCAAAA
The DNA here is from genome assembly GCF_027579735.1 of Bombina bombina. Classification (NCBI taxonomy): domain Eukaryota; kingdom Metazoa; phylum Chordata; class Amphibia; order Anura; family Bombinatoridae; genus Bombina; species Bombina bombina. Next base: position 387,187,908 of record NC_069502.1, read on the forward strand.
TTATCTAAATATACGTCTTACTATGCACTTTAGTAAATCTGAGATTGATTTTCTTGACATTAAGGTCAAAAATGTGAACAATATGTTGGTCACTGAAAATTTTAGAAAGGCTACGGCTACTAATAGCCTGTTAATGGCAAGCAGTCACCATCCCCGACACCTTATAGGAGGAATTCCTAAAGGACAATTTCTTCGGCTACGCCGCAATTGCTCGTCGAAAGAGAAATTTGAGGAACATGGAAAGCTCATGCAAGATAGGTTTCTTGAACGTGGCTATTCACGGCGTAAGATTAAAAAAGCTATGATTCACGCAAGAAAAATTGATAGAGATGATCTCCTGTTCAAGAGGACTAAACAAACAAAGTCAGTAATACGATTAACCACAACTTATAATTGTCATTGGCAAACCATTAAGTCAGTTCTTAATAAGCATTGGCCAATCCTTTTAAGTGATGGCAACATTGCCGAAGAAGTTGGGACTTATCCCAGCCTTACAGCAAAAAGAGCAAAAAATCTCAAAGATAACCTGGTCTCGAGCCAATTTAAACCCACAGAAAAAGAAGGAAATTGGTTCAAGAAGCACATCCCTAATGGCAACTTTCCTTGTGGAAAGTGCGTGACATGTGATTTTATGAAAAGGACCAAGACATTTTCTGGCAATAGTAAAAAATCTTTTCAGATTAATTACTTCTTCAATTGCAATACGGAGGGGGTTGTGTATCTCCTGGAATGTTCTTGCCCGGCGTTTTACGTGGGCAAAACGAAACGTATCTTTAAAGATCGTATAAAGGAACACAGGGATGATATAAAAGGTAAAATACAATCTAGCAGCATTGCGAGACATTATCAAGCTGTACATAACAGCAACCCAGGTTGTCTACGCTTTACAGGTATAGACAAAGGTATTGTGCATGGAAGAGGGGGGGGACAACGATAAATGTCTGCTCCAAAAAGAGTGTAATTGGATATTTACTTTGAACACTCTTTCGCCAGTTGGTCTTAATGAAAAGTTGGATATGGCTAGTTTCATCTAAAAAAGCCCCTTTCTATTATAATATTCATGTATATTAGAGTATTTGGATGTTATTAAAATGAATAGCTTTCTAACATCATTACTTGCTCCCTGAGTTTCTAACTTTAGTTTCAATTTTAATTAAAGACTACTTATTTCATTCTTTTGCTTATCTTTTGTTTTTCATTTTTTCATTTTTTATTTTTTTATTTGCAATTGTGAACGTCATTAACTAATTTGACTTATTATGTCTCATCAACTTTTTTGCTAGTTACTTCCTTCTTCTTTAGAATTAGTTAGGTTTGGTATGTATGTTACACATTGTTTAGCATCAAGATTAAGGTACATAATTGGTTAAAACTGGGAGGAGTCTCAGTAGATATATTCCCTCCCAGCAGGGCTAAGATCCATCTGCCCTGAGGAAGCCCCGTCTATCATTTGGCATTGTGGGTGAAACGATCAGGATCGTAGGCATTGGATCACAGACGCACATGTGACCAACCAGGAAGTAAGCACACAGTCCTACCACGCTGCAGTCTCAGCGTGCAGCATTCAACTGGCTCAGCAAACTGTTTCATGGGACTCAATTACAAGGCAGTATTTCAGGAGGCAACCGGTAACAAACAGCGGACCTCAATTGTGGACACCTCCAGAATCAGATAAGTGCATGCTTATGGTTTAACATAGGAATATAGCTGCTTTCACTTGCAATATGGGGGGTTAGCCTGGACTGACTCCCACTGCTCATTTGGCTTGTTTGCTGTTTTAACACAACATCTTCAGCAATAAGAAGTACTATGCTTTACTAACACGCATGCAGCTTTGTCAGCACTTATCCCATTTTGCATACCTTGGACTTATGCTACGTCTGGCTGAAGACAATACCGCTATATGTGGAAAATCATCCTGGTGTGATTTGGTTGTTTTCTTCAGCAATACACTCTTGTGAGAATTTTATCTCAATATATGCAGGCATCTCTATGTAAACTGCTGTGTCTCTATGTAACTGCTGTGCTGAGGCAATTCATTATGGAGGATGTATTATTATGTTCCACTATCTATCTTATTGCTAATAACCATTGCAATAGTTATTCTTCATACTTGTATGTAACTCACTATCTATCTTATTGCTAATAACCATTGCAATAGCTATTCTTCATACTTGTATGTAATTCTTTGTAATTGTTGCTATACTGCCATTATTGTTGCTCCTGAAATCTTTACAAAGCACCTATCACTGCTTAGATCCCTAAAAATTTACCTGTCCGGTAATTATCCCTTGTATTGACTTGGGCACCGTGTACAGCTTGGGTGTAGCAGTGTACTAGGTGTCTTTGGATTGTATTTTTGCCAATATTATGATTATGATGTGCACATCTTCAGGGTTTTAATTGGCCACATGTACTATATTGTTTGTTCAACATACTTTACTTTGTGTTGCTAACATATCCCCGAGGCCAGCGCACAACTGGCCTATTGCTATGTTTGGACAGTTAGGATTTACTTCTTTCTGTACTATTAATAAATTATTTTTTGTTCTCTGTGATTGTACTGGTCAGAGATTCATTCCATTTGTTTAATTTAGCTACACTTTTGAGCTATTTTTTTATAAAAAAAAGAGTGCTTGATTCCCTATCTATACAGGGCCTTAAGAATTTTTTGATGGTCCTTGTTCTCCTCTTGTAGTTTGTTGAAGAATAATTTTTTATAGGGTCTGCACCACATTAAAATTATAATCTAGCATAACATTAATGTTTTCTAAAGTTTGATAAAAAAAATTTTTTGGAAAAAGACACATCTATAGTAGCCATTTGTCCTGTACCCTTTTTGGTTATATATATATATATATATATATATATATATATATATATATATATATATACACAGGTGAACCTCGTTTTATAACGGTTCAATTTACACCCTTTTTTTCCAGTCATGTGACTGCTATTGAAAAGCATTGAGAAGCAGTGCATTTATTAAAATAGCCAGTAGGGGGAGCTGTCCGCTTGTGTTGCAGCAAAGCCAAGCAAGCTAAAATTAATCAGTTTAACCAGACCTGAGCTATCGAGCAGATTTCAAAGGAACAAGATATTCCTGTCTATAAATCAGTCCAGATTGGAATGCATAGAAAGAACTGTTTGCAGAAAAATGCAAGTCAAGTCTGTGTTGTGTGATTATTTTATTAGGTTTATAATGCTGTTTAGCATTTAAAGTCTTCATTTCAAAGCTTTAAAAATAATGTATTAGGTGTTACTTATGACAATTTTGAGAGGGGCCTGGAACCTATCTCCCTCACTTCCCATTGACTTACATTGTAAACTGGGTTTCAATTTACAATGGTTTCGATTTACAACCATTCCTTCTGGAACCTAACCCCGGCATAAACTGAGGGCTACCTGTATATATGTATTTAAGAATAAATAGAACATATTATTCTATGTGAAGAACATGGGAATGTGAAATATTAATATTTCATGTTGAGTTAGTGCACTTGGGAAAATGTGTTTGGGTTTGCGCTTGAGTAAAGGTGTTATGTTTCTTTTTTCACTTTTTGCGATCAATTGAAGTCTATGGGGGAATACGTTAACACAATCGCGATATTTGAAGTTCAGCTTTTTGCAAACGTAGGGTTAGCGTGCGAGCAAAAACCTTTTACTTTCAACCTGTAATACTTTCAACATGTATTAGTATAATATCACTTAGGCGTGTGCAGAAGTCATTCAAACTGACGTTATTTGCAACATTTATGTTTAAGATGCATGTTCTTTAACTGTGGCTTTTTAATAAAACATTTCAGATACTATTTATAATGTTAGTTTATATTTAATACATTTTTCTTACTTATATTTTTCTTTAGCATGATACTTTAATATTCATCAAGACAGATTTCATGCATTACCATGGTAACGATAAGTAGATTAGGTCTATAGCTAGACATTTTGCATCTCCCTGTAACTACCTGTATTATTCTGAACCGTGCAGGTATTTCTTCGAGACTGCGTCATTTTATGTTCATTCCCATCTTTCCGAGCTCTTCTTTTACTTTCTGCAGAATCCCTAAAAATAATAAAATGATGGTATATAATTGAAAACAAAATGACGTACTAAATCCACTCGCTTATCCCCATATACATAAACCTAGCAGCAAACTACCATCACTGCCAGAGTTCAATTTAGCATATAAACAAAAAGGAGAGAAACGTCTGATTTTAATACTTTAGCTTAATGGAAATTCAGAATGTAAAGTCAGCACTGCCACCCCTCCAAGTCAGTGAATACAAATGCAACTGGGGAAAGATTGCATCTCCTTTTGACTATCCAGTTCTGAAACCTGTAATATTCCTGTTTTTTTTACATTTAAGTTTAAGCTTAAACTCTGGCATCAGCATTGCTTTTTGCATTTAGAATGTCTAGTTTCTATAAGATATAACCACAAACAGGGGTGGAACTACATGGGGTGCAGAGGTCGCAACCCCCCCCCCATAAAAAAACGTTGACCTGCCACTACTTGCACTGATATCATGTGAGTGAGATGTGATACTTCACTAGTGTCTCTGTCTCTGACTACAGGGGTTAGTGTTTCTGTTTAACCCATTGTTTATGTGTATGTGTGTATGTGTCTGTGTATGTATGCATGTATGTGTGTGTGTGTGTGTATGTTTGTGGAACCAGCAAAATACAGATCTTGTTACTACAGCAAACAGATTCTTGCACCTGGGCCCTGTGGCTTCTAGTTACGCCTCTGACCACAAATAAAAGTTGCTTAACTCCACAGCTAATTCACAGTGTGTTGCTGCTAAGGGGTTAAGAGTGCTACCTAAGATGTGTATGCTTTTAAAGGTTTTGGAATATTTCAGTAGGAGTTTGGATACATTTATCACTCAACAGGAGTCATTTGCTATATGGCATGAGCTATTATGTAGTCTTACCTACCAAAGTAGATACTTTGATACTTGGACCCAGTGCTTTTTTGTAAAAAAAAAAAACACAATTTATGCTTACCTGATAAATTTATTTCTCTTGTGGTGTATCCAGTCCACGGATCATCCATTACTTGTGGGATATTCTCATTCCCAACAGGAAGTTGCAAGAGGACACCCACAGCAGAGCTGTAATATAGCTCCTCCCCTAACTGTCATAGCCAGTCATTCGACCGAAAACAAGCCGAGAAAGGAGGAGCCATAGGGTGCAGTGGTTACTGTAGTTTAAATTTTAAAATTACCTGCCTTAAAATGACAGGGCGGGCCGTGGACTGGATACACCACAAGAGAAATAAATTTATCAGGTAAGCATAAATTGTGTTTTCTCTTGTAAGGTGTATCCAGTCCACGGATCATCCATTACTTGTGGGATACCAATACCAAAGCTATAGTCCACGGATGAAGGGAGGGACAAGGCAGGAACTTAAATGGAAGGAACCACTGCCCATAAAAACCTTTCTCCCAAATATAGCCTCCGAAGAAGCAAAAGTATCAAATTTGTAAAATTTTGAAAAAATATGAAGCGAAGACCAAGTCGTCGCCTTGCAAATCTGATCGAAAGAAGCCTCATTTTTAAAGGCCCAAGTGGAAGCCACAGCTCTAGTGGAATGAGCTGTAATCCTTTCAGGAGGCTGCTGTCCAGCAGTCTCATAGGCTAAGCGGATTAAGCTTTTTAGTCAAAAAGAAAAAGAGTTTGCCGAAGCCTTTTGACCTCTCCTCTGTCCAGAGTAGACAACAAACAAAGCAGATGTTTGACGAAAATCTTTAGTAGCTTGTAAGTAAAACTTTAAAGCACGGACCACGTCCAGATTGTGTAACACAAGGATGGAACAACAATCTCTTGATTGATATTCTTGTTAGATACCACCTTAGGTAAGAACCCAGGTTTGGTACGCAGGACTACCTTATCCGTATGAAAAATCAGATAAGTAGAATCACATTGTAAGGCAGATAGCTCAGAGACTCTACGAGCCGAGGAAATAGCTACCAAAAAAGAACTTTCCAAGATAAAAGCTTGATATCTATGGAATGAAGAGGTTCAAACGGAACTCCTTGAAGAACCTTAAGAACCAAGTTTAAGCTCCATGGTGGAGCAACAGGTTTAACCACAGGCTTGATTCTAACTAAAGCCTGACAAAATGCCTTAACGTCTGGAACATCTGCCAGACGCTTAACTAGCTGACAATCCTTTTTCCAAACCTTCTTGGAGAAAAGATCATATCCTAGCAATCCTGACTTTACTCCATGAGTAACCCTTGGATTCACACCAATAAAGATATCTACGCCATACCTTATGCCTCAGAGAAATTAGATTTGGGTGGTTGAAAGGACCCTGAAGTAGAAGGTCCTGTTTCAGAGGCAGAGACCATGGTGGAAAGGATGACATGTCCACTAGATCTGCATACCAGGTCCTGCGTGGCCACGCAGGTGCTATCAGAATCACTGATGCTCTCTCCTGCTTGATCTTGGCAATCAGTCAAGGGAGCAGAGGAAACGGTGGAAACACATAAGCCAGGTTGAAAGACCAGGGCGCTGCTAGAGCATCTATCAGTGTCGCCTTCGGATCCCTGGACCTGGATCCGTAACACAGAAGCTTGGCGTTCTGGCGAGACGCCATGAGATCCAGTTCTGGTTTGCCCAAACAATGAATCAGTTGTGCAAATACCTCTGGATGGAGTTCCCACTCTCCCGGATGAAAAGTCTGACGACTTAGAAAATCCGCCTCCCAGTGCTCTAGACCTGGGATATGGATAGCTGATAGGTGGCAAGAGTGAATCTCTGCCCAGCGAATTATTTTTGAAACTTCTAACATCTCTAGGGAACTTCTCGTTCCCCCTTGATGGTTGATGTAAGCTACAGTCGTGATGTTGTCCGACTGAAATCTGATGTACCTCAGAGTTGCTAACTGAGGCCAAGCCTGAAGAGCCTTGAATATCGCTCTTAGTTCCAGAATGTTTAATGGAAGGAGAGACTCCTCCTGAGTCCACGATCCCTGAGCCTTCAGGGAGTTCCAGACTGCACCCCAACCTAGAAGGCTGGCATCTGTCGTAACAATTGTCCAATCTGGCCTGCGAAAGGTCATACCTTTGGACAGATGGAGCCGAGATAGCCACCAGAGAAGAGAATCCCTGGTCTCTTGGTCCAGATTCAGTTGAGGGGACAAATCTGTGTAATCCCCGTTCCACTGACTGAGCATGCATAGTTGCAGCGGTCTGAGATGTAAGCATGCAAACGGCACTATGTCCATTGCCGCTACCATTAAGCCGATTACTTCCATACACTGAACCACCGAAGGGCGCGGAATGGAATGAAGAACCCAGCAGGAATTTAGAAGCTTTGATAATCTGGACTCTGTCAGGTGAATTTTCATTTCTACAGAATCTATCAGAGTCCCTAGAAAGGAAACTCTTGTGAGTGGGGATAGAGAACTCTTTTCCTCGTTCACTTTCCACCAATGCGACCACAGAAATGCCAGTACTACGTACGTATGAGACTTAGCAATTTGGAAGTTTGACGCCTGTATCAAGATGTCATCTAAATAAGGGGCTACTGCTATGCCCCGCGGCCTTAGGACCGCCATAAGCGACCCTAGAACCTTTGTAAAGAATCTTGGGGCTGTAGCTAATCCCAAGGGAAGAGCTACAACTGGTAATGCCTGTCTTGAAAGGCAAACCTGAGAAACCGATGATGATCTTTGTGTATCGGAATGTGAAGATAAGCATCCTTTAGATCCACTGTAGTGTATTGACCCTCCTGGATCAGTGGTAGGATGGTACGAATAGTTTCCATCTTGAACGACGGAACTTTGAGGAATTTGTTTAAGATCTTTAGATCCAAAATTGGTCTGAAGGTTCCCTCTTTTTTGGGAACCACAAACAGATTTGAGTAAAAACCCTGTCCCTGTTCCTCCTTTGGAACTGGATGGATCACTCCCATAACTATGAGGTCTCGTACACAGTGTAAGAATGCCTCTCTCTTTATCTGGTGTGCAGATAATTGTGAAAGGTGAAATTTCCCTTTTGGGGGGGAAGCTTTGAAGTACAGAAGATGGGATATAATTTCCAACGCCCAGGGATCCTGAACATCTCTTGCCCACGCCTGGGCAAAGAGTGAAAGTCTGCCCCCTACTAGATCCGTTCCCGGATAGGGGGCCCTTCCTTCATGCTGTCTTAGAGGCAGCAACAGGCTTTTTTACCTGCTTACCTTTTTTCCAGGTCAGGTTTGGTCTCCAGACCGTCTTGGATTGAGCAAAAGTTCCCTCTTATTTATTATTAGAGGAAGTTGATGCCGCACCTGCCTTGAAGTTTTGAAAGGCACGAAAATTAGACTGTTTGGCCCTAGATTTGGACCTGTCCTGAGGAAGGGCATGACCTTTTCCTCCAGTGATATCAGCAATAATCTCCTTCAACCAGGCCCGAATAGGGTCTGCCCCTTGAAGGGAATGTTAAGTAGCTTTGATTTTGAAGTCACGTCACCTGACCATGATCTAAGCCATAGCGCTCTGCGCGCCTGTATAGAAAAACCAGAATTCTTAGCCGTTAGTTTAGTCAAATAAACAATGGCATCAGAATAAAAGAATTGGCTAGCTTAAGTGCTCTAAGTTTGCCAAGTATGTCATCCAATGGAGTCGCTACCTGTAAAGCCTCTTCCAGAGACTCAAACCAATACACCGCAGCAGCAGTAACAGGGGCAATGCATGCAAGGGGCTGTAGGATAAAACCTTGTTGAATAAATATTTTCTTAAGGTAACCTCTAATTTTTTATCCATTGGATCTTAAAAAAAAAAAAAAAGCACAACTGTCCTCGACAGGGATTGTAGTACGCTTTACTAGAGTAGAAACTGCTCCCTCCACCTTAGGGACTGTCTGCCATAAGTCCCATGTGGTGGCGTCTATTGGAAACATTTTTCTAAAAATAGGAGGGGAAGAGAACGGCACACCTGGTCTATTCCATTCCTTATTAATAATTTCTGTAAACCTTTTAGGTATTTGGAAAAACATCAGTACACACCAGCACTGCAAAGTATTTATCCAGTCTACACAATTTCTCTGGCACTGCAATGGTATCACAGTCATTCAGAGCAGCTAAAACCTCCCTAAGCAACACGCAGAGGTGTTCAAGCTTAAATTTAAATGTAGAAATATTAGAATCAGTTATCTTTCCTGAGTCATTAACATCACCCACTGACTGAAGCTCTCTTTTCTCAGCTTCTGCATATTGTGAGGCAGTATCAGACATGGTTCTTAAAGCGTCAGCATGCTCTGCATTTTGTCTCACCCCAGAGCTATCTCGCTTACCTCTAAGTTCAGGTAGTCTGGCTAATACCGCTGACAGTGTATTATCCATGACTGCCGCCATGTCTTGTAAAGTAAATGCTATGGGCGCCCTAGATGTACTTGGCGCCATTTGAGCGTGAGTCCCTTAAGCGGCAGTCAAAGGGTCTGACACGTGGGGAAAGTTAGTCGGCATAACTTCCCCCTCGTCAGATTCCTCTGGTGATAATTTTTTTAAAGACAGAAAATGATCTTTATTGCATAAAATGAAATTAGTACATTTGGTACACATTCTAAGAGGGGGTTCCACCATGGCTTTTAAACATAATAAACAAGGAGTTTCTTCTATGTCAGATATGTTTATACAGAATAGCAATGAGACTAGCAAGCTTGGAAAACACTTTAAATCAAGTTAACAAGCAAATATAAAAAACGGTACTGTGCCTTTAAGAGAAACAAATTTTGTCAGAATTTGAAAAACAGTGAAAAAATGCAGTAAATCAAACGAAATTTTTACAGTGTGTATAATAGGCTAACAGAGCATTGCACCCACTTGCAAATGGATGATTAACCCCTTAGTTCAAAAAACGGATAAAAAAAAACTAAATAGACATTTTTTAACAGTCACAACCAACTGCCACAGCAAGCTGTGGCCCTACCTTCCCCAATAAACGGCTTTGGAAAGCCTTTGGGCCCTTTAGAGATGTCCTATAGCATTCAGAGGGCCTTTGAGGGAAGCTGGATGTCACAATTTGTAATTTTAACTGCACCAACTGTAACTTTTATACTACAACAGTGGAAATTGTTTCTAGACAAAATTTAAGCCAGCCATGCGGAAAAAACTAGGCCCCAATAAAGTTTTATCACCAAAGCATATATAAAAACGATTAAACATGCCAGAAAACGTTTTATATTGTAAATATCATAAGGGTATTACCCCTGAGAGTAAGCATGATACCAGTTGTTATTAAATCACTGTATTCAGGCTTAACTTACATTAATCCGGTATCAGCAGCATTTTCTAGTGTTTTCCATCTCTAGAAAAAATTATAACTGCACATACCTCATAGCAGAGTAACCTGCACGCCATTCTCCCGCTGAAGTTACCTCATCTGTGTAATCCCCTCAGACATATGTGAGAACAGCAATGGATCTTAGTTACAACCTGCTAAGATCATAGAAACCTCAGGCAGATTCTTCTTCTATTTACTGCTTGAGATAAAATAGCACAACTCCGGTACTATTTAAATATAACAAACTTTTGATTGAAGAAAATAAACTAGCTATATTTAACCACTCTCTCCTACAACGTCCTTGCTTGTTGAGAGTTGCAAGAGAATGACTGGGTATGACAGTTAGGGGAGGAGCTATATTACAGCTCTGCTGTGGGTGTCCTCTTGCAACTTCCTGTTGGGAATGAGAATATCCCACAAGTAATGGATGATCCGTAGACTGGATACACCTTACAAGAGAAAAAAAGGTGCCGGTACTCACTGATTATTGATTGATATATTGTGCTCTAGTAATTTTGAGAGAAGCAAAGTTATTTACAATGCTTGATATATTTTGTCGCCCCCCCCCCCCCGCTTGTGATTACAAATATTACCTGTTATGAGATGGCAGAGGTGGTGGTTCTCAGTATTGGTGAGTAACCTCACAAAAAAAGCCCTGCTTGGACCATATGAAATATATTCACAAACAAGTTCTCTACGCAAATTATATTCCTTGAGATTTGTTTGTGCTTAAACCATGAACAAAACTATACATTAATCTGCAAATTTTAAAAATTTCTACACCCCTTTTTTTTAAATCAAGAGGTTTCCGTTAGTGTTAAAAAATACCTTAGCCATTTTCTGTCAACGGGAGATAAAAGTAAATAGTTATGTCTGCATCATTTCAAAACGACCTGCCTTCAAGTGACTGCATAAACAGCTCATACATGGTTGACATCCCTGCTTGTCCACAAAAGATACCAAGAGAACAAAATTTGATGATAAAAGTTCATTAGAAAATTGATTAAAAGCGCACGCTCTACCTGAATCATAGCATAAAAAATTGTGTTTCATGTCTCTTTAATAGAACCACTACTCAGAGTTTATTGGAGCAAAACCTATTTTAGCTACAACTTTTATGGGACAACCTACACAAATGAGTTACTTGGTGTTTCTGCTAGACGTAACCTCTTGGCGTGGTTCTTTCCTTTATAGTGAGCCTGAGCTACTACTGGTGAGCTGAATGAGGCATCACAGAGTTTGCAGTAATCATTTTCAGTAGCAAGAATCACCCGTCCTCCAGTTTTTAGGGGTGTCATCTAAAACCAGGAAAAAGATGACAAATAAAATACTATAAGCTGGCACTAAATAGTTTAATAAATTGTATATATAGATAAGTGCCCCTGTAAATTGGATATACTTGTAACATATATATGTACATTAAATATACCAGATTTATGACATCATAATCATATACATGGATAAATGCAATTAGAATTATAAAAGTAATTATTAGTAAACTAATTGCATGGGTGGTGGTACGTATAAAACGTCCCAATGGTTATTGCAAATTTGTATTTTAAAAAGCTGTTACAAAATGCATAATGAGGATAATACTTTGTTTCATCCAACCTCATATCTAAAAAAAAAGAGAAAAAACAAAAACAGAAAAACAAAATACCAAACATAGATAGAAATGTTTTTAAAAAGAGGCTGCTACTAACAAACAACAAAGCCAAAAATTAGTGTAATAATTAAAAGTATTACATAGTCCAATCTCTAAACAAATTCAAAATGTAAAACTGACACCAAGTGAAATATACAATTTAAAGCAAATAAATATTCCATCAACAAGGAGAAACAACTACCCTTAGATATAATCTAGAGAAGGTGTCATGGCTTCACTGTTTTCTTACTTCCTACAGGTTTCATTTGTAGGTGATCCCTGGAAGTGTCATCATTCAAACAACTATATGATATCCAATAGGCAACTGGGACAATATTTAGCAATGATAGAAAATACTTTTAAATGAATAAATTAGTGAGCCTAATACAGGCATTTCCAGCGCTTAAATGGACATTGTACTCAAACATTTGTATGCATACGAAAAAAACAAACAAACAACATTTAAACATGATAATTGTTTTATTTATTTATTTTTTGGCAGAAAAAAAATTAACAAGAAACTTTCAAATAGAACTGAAATATAATTTGTGTGGTTCCTTCTAATGCTCCAAAAATATAATAAATCTAGACATGGAAAATCTTATATTCGAACTGTAATGTGGTGCATTACTGCTGTAGGATCATGAAATTAATGTATAACTGAATTGATAATACAAACATATCTACATATTATGATACACTCAGTAAAATTGATTAAAAATAAGATTACAAACACAATTTAATAAGCACCCATAGTTAAAGGGACAGTATACACCAAGTGTCATATAACTGCATGTAATAGACACTACTATAAAGAATAATATTCACAGATACTGATCTAAAAATCCAGTATAAAACCGTTTAAAAACTTACTTAGAAGCTCCAAGTTTAGCTCTTGTCAAAAGGTAGCTGGGAAATCTACTAAAAGTGGGTGTATAGCAAATAAAACAGACACTCCCCCCTTCCCTTCCTCTGCATATGAAAAGACTCTTTACACAAACAGGAGCAAGCTGGAGTAGGTATACGTCAGTATACTTTAACACTTTGGGGCTTGGTTAGGAGTCTGAAATTTAGGGCGATGTTATTTAAAAATAAGCAAAACAATACTTTTTAAAAAAAAAAAAAAAAAAACCTGTATAGGCTATATAAATGGATTATCTACAAAACATTTCTGCAAAGAAAAAATCTAGTGTATAATGTTCCTTTAAGCAAATTGACTAATAATCATGTAGCAATACTTTTTGTGTAAATATTGTACTCATACATAACGATTCTCTATGCTTCCTGATATGAAATGTTTTAATTTTTGTACATATGTATGATATGATTGAGCATATAATTATAAACAGCTTTCCAAATTATTTATATGATCACATTTGCTTCATTTTATTGGTATCTATCCTCTGTTGAAGCCTACCTAGGTATTCTTGAAAACAAAGGCTACCAAAAGAACAAAGCAAATAATAAAGCATAATAGACGTAAATTGGAAAGCTGCTTAAAATTGCATGCTCTATTTGAATCATAAAATACAAGAAAATATAGTAGTAACACAATGGAAGAAATTAATGACTAAATGAATACTCTCCTCTGAAGCTATAACCGCAGCCGTCCCTCAGTTTTCTCCCGGACTGACTTGAAAATGTGCAAAAGTTTGGAGGCGCTGGTCCACAGAAGAGGGCTCACATTCAGGCTCAACCGGTTGTTCTACGTGGAAAGATTCACAATCATGCAGTATCCACCAATATATGTGGAATGAGTGATATATACTCACAAGATAGAGTTGGGTGTTCGGCTCCTTAGCGAAAAACAAGTATTTCACTTGTAAGGTAAAAAAAACAGAATTTATGCTTACCTGATAAATTACTTTCTCCAACGGTGTGTCCGGTCCACGGCGTCATCCTTACTTGTGGGAATATCTCTTCCCCAACAGGAAATGGCAAAGAGTCCCAGCAAAGCTGGCCATATAGTCCCTCCTAGGCTCCGCCCACCCCAGTCATTCGACCGACGGACAGGAGGAAAAATATAGGAGAAACCATATGGTATCGTGGTGACTGTAGTTAGAGAAAATAAGTCATCAGACCTGATTAAAAAACCAGGGCGGGCCGTGGACCGGACACACCGTTGGAGAAAGTAATTTATCAGGTAAGCATAAATTCTGTTTTCTCCAACATTGGTGTGTCCGGTCCACGGCGTCATCCTTACTTGTGGGAACCAATACCAAAGCTTTAGGACACGGATGAAGGGAGGGAGCAAATTAGGTTACCTAAACGGAAGGCACCACTGCTTGCAAAACCTTTCTCCCAAAAATAGCCTCCGAAGAAGCAAAAGTATCAAATTTGTAAAATTTGGCAAAAGTGTGCAGTGAAGACCAAGTCGCTGCCTTACATATCTGATCAACAGAAGCCTCGTTCTTGAAGGCCCATGTGGAAGCCACAGCCCTAGTGGAGTGAGCTGTGATTCTTTCAGGAGGCTGCCCTCCGGCAGTCTCGTAAGCCAATCGGATGATGCTTTTAAGCCAAAAGGAAAGAGAGGTAGAAGTCGCTTTTTGACCTCTCCTTTTACCAGAATAGACGACAGAGAAGATGCTTGTCTGAAATCTTTTGTAGCTTCTAAATAGAATTTTAGAGCACGGACTACGTCCAAATTGTGTAACAAACGTTCCTTCTTTGAAACTGGATTCGGACACAAAGAAGGTACAACTATCTCCTGGTTAATATTTTTGTTAGAAACAACCTTTGGAAGAAAACCAGGCTTAGTACGCAAAACCACCTTATCTGCATGGAACACCAGATAGGGCGGAGAACACTGCAGAGCAGATAACTCTGAAACTCTTCTAGCAGAAGAAATAGCAACCAAAAACAAAACTTTCCAAGATAACAACTTAATATCTATGGAATGTAGAGGTTCAAACGGAACCCCTTGAAGAACTGAAAGAACTAGATTTAAACTCCAGGGAGGAGTCAAAGGTCTGTAAACAGGCTTGATCCTAACCAGAGCCTGAACAAATGCTTGAACATCTGGCATAGCTGCCAGTCGTTTGTGTAGTAAGACAGATAAAGCAGAAATCTGTCCCTTTAGAGAACTCGCAGATAATCCTTTATCCAAACCTTCTTGCAGAAAGGAAAGAATCTTAGGATTTTTTACCTTATTCCAAGGCAATCCCTTGGATTCACACCAGCAGATATATCTTTTCCATATTTTATGGTAAATCTTTCTAGTTACCGGTTTTCTGGCCTGAAACAGAGTATCAATCACCGAATCTGAAAACCCACGCTTTGATAGAATCAAGCGTTCAATCTCCAAGCCGTCAGCTGGAGGGAGACCAGATTTGGATGTTCGAATGGACCCTGAACAAGAAGGTCCTGTCTCAAAGGTAGCTTCCATGGTGGAACCGATGACATATTCACCAGGTCTGCATACCAAGTCCTGCGTGGCCACGCAGGAGCTATCAAGATCACCGAGACCCTCTCCTGTTTGATCCTGGCTACCAGCCTGGGAATGAGAGGAAACGGTGGGAACACATAAGCTAGGTTGAAGGTCCAAGGCGCTACTAGTGCATCCACTAGAGTCGCCTTGGGATCCCTGGATCTGGACCCGTAGCAAGGAACCTTGAAGTTCTGACGAGACGCCATCAGATCCATGTCTGGAATGCCCCATAATTGAGTCAACTGGGCAAAAATCTCCGAGTGGAGTTCCCACTCCCCCGGATGGAATGTCTGACGACTCAGATAATCCGCTTCCCAGTTTTCCACACCTGGGATGTGGATCGCAGATAGATGGCAGGAGTGATCCTCCGCCCATTGTATTATTTTGGTCACTTCTTTCATCGCTAGGGAACTCCTTGTTCCCCCCTGATGATTGATATACGCAACTGTCGTCATGTTGTCTGATTGGAATCTTATGAATCTGGCCTTTGCAAGCTGAGGCCAAGCCCTGAGAGCATTGAATATCGCTCTTAGTTCCAGAATGTTTATCGGGAGAAGAGACTCTTCCCGAGACCATAGTCCCTGAGCTTTTAGGGATTCCCAGACCGCGCCCCAGCCCACTAGACTGGCGTCGGTCGTGACAATGACCCACTCTGGTCTGTGGAAGCTCATTCCCTGGGATAGATGGTCCAGGGTCAGCCACCAACGGAGTGAATCTCTGGTCTTCTGATCTACTTGGATCACTGGAGACAAGTCTGTATAGTCCCCATTCCACTGTTTGAGCATGCACAGTTGTAATGGTCTTAGATGAATTCGTGCAAAAGGAACTATGTCCATTGCTGCAACCATCAACCCTACTACTTCCATGCACTGAGCTATGGAAGGACGTGGAACAGAGTGAAGAACTTGACAAGCGCTTAGAAGTTTTGACTTTCTGACATCTGTCAGAAAAATCCTCATTTCTAAGGAATCTATTATTGTTCCCAAGAAGGGAACTCTTGTTGACGGAGACAGAGAACTTTTTTCTATGTTCACCTTCCATCCGTGAGATCTGAGAAAGGCCAGAACGATGTCTGTATGAGCCTTTGCTTTTGAAAGGGATGACGCTTGTATTAGAATGTCGTCCAAGTACGGTACTACTGCAATGCCCCTCGATCTTAGAACCGCTAGAAGGGACCCGAGTACCTTTGTGAAAATCCTTGGAGCAGTGGCTAATCCGAATGGGAGGGCCACAAACTGGTAATGTCTGTCCAGAAAGGCGAACCTTAGGAACTGATGATGTTCTTTGTGGATAGGAATATGTAGGTACGCATCCTTTAGATCCACGGTAGTCATAAATTGACCTTCCTGGATAGTGGGCAGAATCGTTCGAATGGTTTCCATTTTGAACGATGGTACCCTGAGAAATTTGTTTAGGATCTTTAAATCCAGAATTGGTCTGAAGGTTCCCTCTTTTTTGGGAACTACGAACAGATTTTTGTAAAATCCCATTCCTTGTTCCGTCATTGGAACAGGGTGTATCACTCCCATCTTTAACAGGTCTTCAACACAATGTAAGAACGCCTGTCTCTTTATTTGGTTTAAGGATAAGTGAGACATGTGGAACCTTCCCCTTGGGGGTAGTTCCCTGAATTCCAGAAGATAACCCTCAGAAACTATTTCTAGTGCCCAGGGATCCTGAACATCTCTTGCCCAAGCCTGAGCAAAGAGAGAGAGTCTGCACCCTACTAGATCCGGTCCCGGATCGGGGGCTACTCCTTCATGCTGTTTTGTTAGCAGCAGCAGGCTTCTTGGCCTGCTTACCCTTGTTCCAGCCTTGCATAGGTTTCCAGGCTGGTTTGGGCTGTGAGGCATTACCCTCTGGCTTAGAGGATGCAGAACTAGAGGCCGGTCTGTTCCTGAAATTGCGAAAGGAACGAAAATTAGACTTATTCTTGGCCTTGAAAGGCCTATCTTGTGGAAGGGCGTGGACCTTTCCCCCAGTGATGTCTGAGATAATCTCTTTCAATTCTGGCCCAAAGAGAGTTTTACCTTTGAAAGGGATGTTAAGCAATTTTGTCTTGGATGATACATCCGCTGACCAAGACTTCAGCCAAAGCGCTCTGCGCGCCACAATTGCAAACCCTGAATTTTTAGCCGCTAATCTAGCTAATTGCAAAGCGGCATCTAGAATAAAAGAGTTAGCCAACTTAAGTGCGTGAACTCTGTCCATAACCTCCTCATATGGAGTCTCTCTACTGAGCGACTTTTCTAGTTCCTCGAACCAGAACCACGCTGCTGTAGTGACAGGAACAATGCACGAAATGGGTTGTAGAAAGTAACCTTGCTGTACAAAAATCTTTTTAAGCAAACCTTCCAATTTTTTATCCATAGGATCTTTGAAAGCACAACTATCCTCGATAGGAATAGTAGTTCGCTTGTTTAGAGTAGAAACTGCCCCCTCGACCTTAGGAACTGTCTGCCATAAGTCCTTTCTGGGGTCGACCATAGGAAATAATTTCTTAAATATAGGGGGGGGAACAAAAGGTATGCCGGGCTTCTCCCACTCCTTATTCACTATGTCCGCCACCCGCTTGGGTATAGGAAAAGCGTCGGGGTGCACCGGAACCTCTAGAAACTTGTCCATTTTGCATAATTTCTCTGGAATGACCAAGTTGTCACAATCATCCAGAGTAGATAACACCTCCTTAAGCAGTGCGCAGAGATGTTCTAATTTAAATTTAAATGTCACAACATCAGGTTCAGCTTGTTGAGAAATTTTTCCTGAATCTGAAATTTCCCCATCTGACAAAACCTCCCTCATGGCCCCTTCAGATTGGTGTGAGGGTATGACAGAACAATTATCATCAGCGCCCTCCTGCTCTTCAGTGTTTAAAACAGAGCAATCGCGCTTTCTCTGATATGCAGGCATTTTGGATAAAATATTTGCTATGGAGTTAATTGTTGCATGGTAATAAGCATTGGCGCGCTAGATGTACTAGGGGCCTCCTGCGTGGGCAAAACTGGTGTAGACACAGTAGGAGATGATGTAGTATCATGTCTACTTCCCTCATCTGAGGAATCATCTTGGGCAATTTCATTATCTGTAGCAGTACTGTCCTTACTTTGTTTGGACGCTATGGCACAATTATCACACAATTTTGAATGGGGAGACACATTGGCTTTCATACATATAGAACATAGCTTATCCGAAGGCACAGACATGTTAAACAGGCTTAAACTTGTCAATAAAGCACAAAAAACGTTTTAAAACAAAACCGTTACTGTCTCTTTAAATTTTAAACAGAGCACACTTTATTACTGAATATGTGAAAAAGTATGAAGGAATCGTTCAAAATTTACCAAATTTTTCACCACAGTGTCTTAAAGCATTAAAAGTATTGCATACCAATTTTCAGAGCTTTAACCCTTAAAATAACGGACCCAGAGCCGTTTACAAATTTAACCCCTATACAGTCCCAGCTACAGCCTTTGCTGTGACCTAACCAAGCCCAGAGGGGAATACGATACCAAATGACGCCTTCTAGAAACTTTTCCAAGCACTTTCAGGTCCTCACACATGCATCTGCATGTCTTGCTCTCAAAAATAACTGTGCAGTAATGGCGCGAAAATGAGGCTCAGCCTACAACTGGGAAGGCCCTCCCTGACTGGAAAAGGTGTCTAACATAGTGCCTGACGTTAAAAAACGTTCCCCAAGTTTATAAGTGTGAATTATCAGCATAAACATGTATAAAATTTCCAAATAAAGCAATCGATTTAGCCCATAAAAGTGTCTACCAGTTTTATAGCCCATATTAAGCCCTTTATTCTGTTTGAAACTAAGAAAATGGCTTACCGGTCCCCATGAGGGGAAATGACAGCCTTCCAGCATTACACAGTCTTGTTAGAAATATGGCTAGTCATACCTTAAGCAGAAAAGTCTGCTAACTGTTTCCCCCAACTGAAGTTACTTCATCTCAACAGTCCTATGTGGAAACAGCAATCGATTTTAGTTACTGTCTGCTAAAATCATCTTCCTCTCACAAACAGAAATCTTCATCCTTTTCTGTTTCAGAGTAAATAGTACATACCAGCACTATTTTAAAATAACAAACTCTTGATAGTAGAATAAAAAAACTAAATTTAAACACCACATACTCTTAACCATCTCCGTGGAGATGTTGCCTGTGCAACGGCAAAGAGAATGACTGGGGTGGGCGGAGCCTAGGAGGGACTATATGGTCAGCTTTGCTGGGACTCTTTGCCATTTCCTGTTGGGGAAGAGATATTCCCACAAGTAAGGATGACGCCGTGGACCGCACACACCAATGTTGGAGAAAGTTTTTTATCGCTCAACGCGTTTCAACGGCAACAGTCCATCTTTCTCAAGAGCGATTAAAATCATTCAAAGTATGTTAACAAAGTGCATATACATTTCCGCTAACACAGGCGGTTTAAATAACATTAATTTTCGCTCTATCCATGACATCACAGAATGACGTGCCTGGATTTACACCCGTATCTCAACCTCTAATTATTTCTAGTTGGCAACAAACTTTGAGTAAAAATATTAACAATAGACGTAAATCAATATTGCCAAGCAGAAATAGTTGAAATACATCATTAATTGTATTTATACAAATAAACAATCAATAGAGAACATTCAATAAAAAATTTCAATGAAAATTTCACTGAAAACATTTGACCAATCAAATCAAGGAGGCATGTTGATCTTACTTCGACTATGTTCTCAATCGAGTAGTGAAACAGTGTTTAGTTCCCAAACAGGTCCGTTATACTGAGGTTAAGTCACATGTTTGTTGCTGTCCAATGGAGTCTTTTTTATAAAAACATAATTTATGCTTACCTGATAAATTTATTTCTCTTGTAGTGTATTCAGTCCACGGATCATCCATTACTTATGGGATATATTCCCTTCCCAACAGGAAGTTGCAAGAGGATCACCCAAAGCAGAGCTGCTATATAGCTCCTCCCCTCACATGTCATATCCAGTCATTCGACCGAAACAAGACAAGAAAGGAGAAACCATAGGGAGCAGTGGTGACTGGAGTTGTAATTAAAATTTAGATCTGCCTTAAAAAAGACAGGGCGGGCCATGGACTGAATACACTACAAGAGAAATAAATTTATCAGGTAAGCATAAATTATGTTTTCTCTTGTTAAGTGTATTCAGTCCACGGATCATCCATTACTTATGGGATACCAATACCAAAGCTAAAGTACACGGATGATGGGTGGGACAAGGCAGGAACTTAAACGGAAGGAACCACTGCCTGTAGAACCTTTCTCCCAAAAACAGCCTCTGAAGAAGCAAAAGTGTCAAATTTGTAAAATTTTGAAAAAGTGTGAAGCGAAGACCAAGTTGCAGCCTTGCAAATCTGTTCAACAGAGACCTCATTCTTAAAGGCCCAGGTGGAAGCCACAGCTCTAGTGGAATGAGCTGTAATTCTTTCAGGGGGCTGCTGTCCAGCAGTCTCATAGGCTAAACGTATTATGCTACGAAGCCAAAAGGAGAGAGAGGTTGCCGAAGCTTTTTGACATCTCCTCTGTCCAGAGTACACGACAAACAGGGAAGAAGTTTGACGAAAATCTTTAGTTGCCTGTAAATAGAACTTCAGGGCACGGACTACGTCCAGATTATGCAAAAGTCGTTCCTTCTTTGAAGAAGGATTAGGACATAATGATGGAACAACAATCTCCTGATTGATATTCCTGTTAGAAACTACCTTAGGTAAAAACCCAGGTTTAGTACGCAGAACTACCTTGTCTGAATGGAAAATCAGATAAGGAGAATCACAATGTAAGGCAGATAACTCAGAGACTCTTCGAGCCGAGGAAATAGCCATCAAAAACAGAACTTTCCAAGATAAAAGCTTAATATCAATGGAATGAAGGGGTTCAAACGGAACCCCTTGAAGAAAACCAAGTTTAAGCTCCACGGAGGAGCAACAGTCTTAAACACAGGCTTAATCCTAGCCAAAGCCTGACAAAAAGCCTGGACGTCTGGAACTTCTGCCACACGTTTGTGTAAGAGAATACAGAGCAGAAATCTGTCCCTTTAACGAACTAGCAGATAAGCCCTTTTCTAAACCCTCTTCTAGAAAGGACAATATCCTAGGAATCCTAACCTTACTCCATGAGTAACTCTTGGATTCGCACCAATATAAATATTTACGCCATATCTTATGGTAAATTTTTCTGGTAACAGGCTTCCGTGCCTGTATAGAAATATACGTCAGCCATGTGGAAAAAATCATGCCCCAAAAGATTTATCACCAAAGTACCTCACAAAAACGAATAACATGCCAGTAAACTTTTTAATTTTCAAAATAAGCTTTATTAGCGAAATGGTATAACAAAGAAGGCAAACAAATAAACATGTTCAATACAAAACAGTATACAGTCGTTATGTAGTATTTGCCATAACATAGTCATTCAGAAGTATTTCGCGATATACTAGATATTCAAGTATACTCTAACAGTCTAGATAATGACATCAGGTATATAAGGTACAAAGTCACTTCATACCGACTGCACATAGAAAAAACTTTTGACATAGACTGTTTGCATGCCGAGAACCATTGCAACAGATGATTCTCAGCTTAGCCAGTAAACGTTTTAAACATACATTTTAAAAGTTATGTAGTGTTATTAACAAGCCTGCTACCAATCGCTTCTACTGCAGTTAAGGCTCATACATTACTTCAGTATTAACAGTATTTTCTTAGTCATATTCCATTCCTTAGAAAATTACTTACTGCACATACATTCATCAGCCTGATACCAGTCGCTACTACTGCATTTAAGGCTGTACTTACATTACATCGGTATCAGCAGTATTTTCTTAGTCAATTCCATTCCTTAGAAAAATATTTTACTGTACATACCTCATCTGCAGGGGACCCCGCATGCTATTCCCTTTCTGAAGTTACCCCACTCCTCAGAATGTGCGAGAACAGCCAGTGGATCTTAGTTACTTCTGCTAAGATCATAGAAAACGCAGGCAGATTCTTCTTCTAAATACTGCCTGAGAGAAAAACAGCACACTCCGGTGCCATTTAAAATAACAAACTTTTGATTGAAGAAATAATTAAGTATAAAAACTCCACACTCCTCTCACACCTTCCTACTATGTTGAGAGCAGTGATGTGCAGTCACTAGAGGCAGGTGAGGCAGTGCTTCACCTTTCATATGGGCAAAAATATATTTTTTTTTATTGGCTTTAAAAAAAAATAATTGTAATTTTTTTTCCCCAGCATTTTTTTTCACAGCTAGATATTGTGCAATGGAGAGGCACAAGCAGGTCTGCCCACCATTACACAACATGCTGCGCCATCTACTGGATGACAGTGGTTAAGATCATTGCATGGCCCATAAGTGCTTTATTTGAGGCAGTCCTATTTGGGCTGAACAAATCCAGCGAGAGGCATTAGTAAGTGGAACATAGGGTTGGGGCTGGATGTTAAATCATATAAAACAAAACAAAAACGGAAAAAAACAACTTTCATATATTTTGTTGCTGTCCTGTGAACCTGCTAGCTTTGCTAAAGTGAAAAAGAGAGTTCTGTTCTTCCCCTCTAAGTGCAGTGGAATGTGCCACTGTCACTTCCTGAATCCTTACAGAGCAGGAAGAGAGAGGCACAGAGAGCAATGTTTCTGTTCAGCCACATTGAAGTAAGATTTTACTGTAAGGGATTCTGTTAGTGAAAATGATAATTTAATGAATGTGGTTTAGTGTTTTTTACTCTTTTACAGCAGGGTCGTTTTTGTATTTTGTTTACTCAAACTTTACACCCACTAACTTAGCAGCTTGCCTCTGTACTTCACACTAAATTATAGACTAATTTTCTGAACTCTCTGTAGCTCTGCTGTTTTATTACTTTAAAATGCAGTTCCCCCCCCCCCCCCACCTTGTGTGTGTGTGTGTCTCTCTATCTATCCATCTCTCTCCTTATGTGTTGTTCTCCCCATGGTCTCTTTCTCTCTCTGTCTCTCTTCCTCCCCCTCTGACTCTCATCCCTTATGTAATGAAAGAATCTATAAGCATAATTTGCAGCATTAAAGTAAAAAGTATGTTTTAAACATATTTTAATGGGCATGGATTTCTAGATCTCATAATCAGAGCAAGCATTGTGTTATCTGGCAAGAGTTTCTGTTACAATCCTTTTAGACTAAAATCAGATGTTTACTAAGTTGACGAGTTTTCCAAGACACCATTTAAAGGGACATGAAACCCATATGAAACCCATATGCAAATTTAAATAACTTTCCAATTTACATCTAATATATAATTTTCTTCATTCTTTTGATGTCCTTTGTTGAAAATCATATCTAAATATGCTCAGTAGCTGCTGATTGGTGGCTGCACATAGATACCTCATGTGATTGGCTCACCCATGTGCATTGCTATTTCTTCAACAAAGGATATCTAAAGAATGAAGGTGTATCCTAGCCACTGCCTCACCAACCTCTGACGTCACTGCACGTCACTGGTTGAGAGTTGCAAGAGAATGACTGGATATGACATGTGAGGGGAGGAGCTATATAGCAGCTCTGCTTTGGGTGATCCTCTTGCAACTTCCTGTTGGGAAGGGAATATATCCCATAAGTAATGGATGATCCGTGGACTGAATACACTTAACAAGAGAAATTATTAATATAAAAAAACTTAAAAGGTTCACAATGTTCATATATTAATGGGAACCAGAGAAGACTCTTATGCGTGCTATATAAATGCAGCAATTCTAATGTCCTTATTTAAACCCTATTGGACATATGTTTTTAAGGTATGTATCCACCAAAGTTCTATTTGGTCTAGATTTTTACTGATTTTCTCCTCCCCTCCAATGAGTAGACACTTTTTCTATTCCCATCCAAAGAAACAATTCTCTCTTGTATTCTTTACAACTATTGCAGTGCAAGGGTACCTCATGGTCATTGTGTTCTTTTTAAAATTTATTTAAGTGTTCCAAGATTCTAGTCTTAAAAAATCTACTTGTTTGTCCTAAATATTGGCTCTTACAGCTGCATTGTAATAAATATATTACATTTTGCGTTTTGCATGTTATAAAACTTGATTTCAAATTATTTTCCCATCACTGTAGATGAAAAGGTTTTGAGTACTCTTTTGGTATAACTACAGCCCTTAAATCTTCCACAGGTAAAAAAAAAAACATTTAGATTGCTGATCTGTATTGGTTTTGGCGGTCCATTCCCTTAAAATAGATGGTGCTAATTTCTGTTTGAAATTTTGGCCTTTTCTGAAAACAATCAAAGGATTCTTGGGAATTATGGGATTAAGAAATCCATACTCTTTTAACCCCTTAAGGACAAGGCCATTTTTCAATTTCTTTCCCTTAAGGACCAGGGCTATTTTGACATTTCTGCAGTGTTTGTGTTTAGCTGTAATTTTCCTCTTACTCATTTACTGTACCCACACATATTATATACCGTTTTTCTCGCCATTAAACAGACTTTCTAAATATAACATTACTTTCATCATATCTTATAATTTACTAATAAAATTTTATAAAATATGAGGAAAAAATGAAAAAAACACACTTTTTCTAACTTTGACCCCCAAAATCTGTTACACATCTACAACCACCAAAAAACACCCATGCTAAATAGTTTCTAAATTTTGTCCTGAGTTTAGAAATACCCAATGTTTACATGTTCTTTGCTTTTTTTGTAAGTTATAGGGCAATAAATACAAGTAGCACTTTGCTATTTCCAAACCACTTTTTTTTCAAAATTAGCGCTAGTTACATTGGGACACTGATATCTTTCAGGAATCCCTAAATATCCCTTGACATGTATATATTTTTTTTTAGAAGACATCCCAAAATATTGATCAAGGCCCATTTTGGTATATTTCATTCCACCATTTCACCGCCAAATGCGATCAAATAAAAAAAATCGTTTTTCACACTTTTTTTTCACAAACTTTAGGTTTCTCAATGAAATTATTTACAAACAACTTGTGCAATTAAGGCATAAATGGTTGTATATGCTTCTCTGGGATCCTCTTTGTTCAGAAATAGCAGACATATATGGCTTTGGTGTTGCTTTTTGGCAATTAGAAGGCCGCTAAATGTCACTGAGCATCACACGTGTATTATGCCCAGCAGTGAAGGGGTTAATTAGGGAGCATGTAGGGAGCTTCTAGGGTTCATTTTAGCTTTAGTGTAGTGTAGTAGACAAACCCAAGTATTGATCTAGGCCCATCTTGGTATATTTCATGCCACCATTTCACCGCCAAATGCGATCAAATAAAATAAAATGTAAAATTTTTCACAATTTTAGGTTTCTCACTGAAATTATTTACAAACAACTTGTGCAATTATGGCATAAATGGTTGTAAATGCTTCTCTGGGATCCCCTTTGTTCAGAAATAGCAGACATATATGGCTTTGGCGTTGCTTTTTGGTAATTAGAAGGCCGCTAAATGCTGCTGCGCATCACACGTGTATTATGCCCAGCAGTGCAGGGGTTAATTAGATAGCTTGTAGGGAGCTTGCAGGGTTAATTTTAGCTTTAGTGTAGAGATCAGCCTCCCACCTGACACATCCCACCCCCTGATCCCTCCCAAGCATCTCTCTTCCCTCCCTCACCCCACAATTGTCCCCGC
The DNA here is from genome assembly GCF_027579735.1 of Bombina bombina. Classification (NCBI taxonomy): domain Eukaryota; kingdom Metazoa; phylum Chordata; class Amphibia; order Anura; family Bombinatoridae; genus Bombina; species Bombina bombina. The sequence continues at coordinate 387,213,889 of NC_069502.1, forward strand.
CATCTTAAGTACTGGCAGAAAGTCTGCCAGTACTAAAATAAAAGGCTTTTTTTTTTTTTTTTTAAATATCTGTCTAGCTGTGATGGACCCCCCTTAGCCCCCAACCTCTCTGATCCCCCCCAAACAGCTCTATAAACCTTGCCCACTACCTATTTGCTGCCATCTTGGGTACTGGCAGCTATCTGCCAGTACCCAATTTGCCTCTCAAAAATGCTTTTTTAATTTTTTTTTTATGTAATTAATGTTTTTCTGTAGTGTAGCTGCCCCCCCTCAATACTCTCCTCCCTCTCCCCCTCCCAGATCCTTTTGAGTGTTATTTCCCCCCTCCCTCTCCCTGCCTCCCATTCACTCATTGGCAGTGGTTGTTGCGCAATCGCGGGCACACATGCGCGCGCGCGCTCCCTGCAGGCCCCCCGCACGCTCCCGGCACCCGGCATGCACATTCCACATTCAGGAACCAGATGCCGGGTAGCGATGGGCCGCCTCCCTGCAGCTGCTCCCACTCATCAACGATCGGGCCTATCGCGCATCGGTTTTAGAAAAAAGGTATTGCAGTGATGCCTCAATATCGAGGCAACTCAGCAATACCTTGAAAGCTTTAAACCCTTATGTCGTACATGGTACGTCGCTGGTCTTTAAAGACCAGGTTGTGTGCGACTTACCCTGTACAACATGCATCGTTAAAGGGTTAATACATGCCAGTGCTTTTGTATAATTTTTTTAATTGTTTTATTTTCACTATTAAAGGTGGTGACAAATTTGATTGTTTCTTTGTATAAATACAATTGTTGATGTAAATTATTTCCACTATTTCTGCTTGGCAATATTGATTTACATCTATTGTTAATATATTTACTCAAAGTTCGTTGCCAACTAGAAATAATTAGAGATAGAGATACAGGTGTAAATCCAGGCACGTTATTTTGTGACGTCATGGATAGCGCGAAAATTAATGTTATTTAAACTGCCTGTGTTAGCGGAAATGTATATGCACTTTGTCAGCATACTTTTAATGATTTTAATAGCTCTTGACTGTTGCCGTTGAAACACGTTGAGCAATAAAAAAACTTTTTTTTACCTTACAAGTGAAGTACTTGTTTTTTTACTAAGGAGCCGAACACCCAACTCTATCTTGTGAGTATATATCACTCATTCCACATATATTGGTGGATACTGCATGATTGTGAATCTTTCCACGTAGAAGAACTGGTTGAGCCTCTATTTGAATCATGTAAAAAAAAAAAAATTGGGTTTCATGTCCCTTTAAGCACAAATATATGAAGTGAAAGATATAAAAAAAAGTTGTTAAAATATTTGTTTGGTTACAATCTCCACTATATTGTTTTCCATCCGTGTAACATGTCTGTAATGTTTGATTTTGTAACTCGTGATTTAACCAGCTGATATGAACTCTTACATTTGGCGAAGCAGGTACAGCTTGGAGTGATTCTGTCTCTAACGTTTGACTCATCCTCGATGAAGCAGGGCAACTGCTGGATGCACAGTAATTACGAAGCTTCTTGCTATGATTTTTGCCCTGAAAAATATTATTATTAAGCATGAAAAACACATTTTTAAAGCATGGTCAATGCACATTTTTCCTTTAGTAGTTTCAGTGAAGACTTAATTAAAATAACGTACAAACAAGGCTGAAAAACAGCAAATCAAATTATGAACTATATTGACATTTTTCCATCAAGTGAATTGTACCTAATTCTATGGATCCTAATCTCAGGACTGTGGTGAGGTCTTATAACGGTTAGCAAAATGCCTCACTATGTCAAAAGTATTTGGAGAACACCCAAGGAAAGCGATTATACATAAGATGTCCATATCCATAAGATGTCAACAGTAGGCAAAGGAATTAAACACACAGTAGAAGTGCACCTAAGGACCAGTGGAGCACTACTGGTCTCAAGCAGAAGCCACCTCTGATCCAAACAGCAGCTCTAATAACACGATTAAGATGTGCAACTAGCACTGCTGAATGGATCAGCATCTGTTCCGATCGGGGCCGGCAGTACCCTGTGGGTCCCGAGTGGTGTTTAACCCGTTTGCGGTAGTTAAAGGGACACTGAACCCAAATGTTTTCTTTTGTAATTCAGAAAGAGCATGCAATTTTAAGCAACTTTCTAATTTACTCCTATTATCAAATTTTCTTCGTTCTCTTGCTATCATTATTTGAAAAAGAAGGCATCTAAGCTTTTTTTTGGTTTCAGTACTCTGGACAGCACTTTTTTATTGGCGGATGAATTTATCCACCAATCAGCAAGGACAACCCAGGTTGTTCACCAAAAATGGGCCGGCATCTAAACTTACATTCTTGCATTTCAAATAAAGATATGAAGAGAATGAAAAAAAAATTGATACTAGGAGTAAATTAGAAAGTTGCTTAAAATTTCATGCTCAATCTGAATCATGAAAGAAAGATTTTGGGTACAGTGTCCCTTTAAACACACACAGTAGTGTAGGGTCAATAATTGTAAAATGGCATGCTCTAATGAATCAAATCTTTAAAGGGACATAAAAGTGCAAAAAGAAAATGCTGCAATGTGTTGAACTATTGTCTGCACATAACTTAGAATTTAGCCCACGGAAATCCCATGGAAAGGGATTAAAGACACAGTTAAATTCAGCTTCAGCAATGCATTTCTAGGACAGAGGTGAGCCAATGACCGATGGCTGTAAGAATATAAATGTAAAGCCACCAATCACTAGCTCCCTGTAGTGAATTGCAGCTCCTTAGTCCACCTAGGTATGCTTTTCAACAAAGGATAATTAAGTAAATTAGATAATAGAAGTAAAATTAAAAGTCTCTTTAAATTGCATGTGGTATCGGATTTATGAAAGTTTAATTTTGACTTCCATGTCCCTTTTAAATAACAAAGCAGCAATTTCCAATATTTATCAATTCTGTGACAAGTTCTAAATGCCCGAACCACTAAAACACTAAGAAATTATCGTTAATTACTTTTGTTAATTAAAAGCATAATAATACACATACTGCACTGTTCAATTTCCATTCAGCTTCAACAGAGAATTTCTCAAAGAACATAGAAACATAAACATAAAGTTTGCCCTCAGATAACCAGAAAGACTTATAAATCTGTCCATATTTCCTTCTGTAAGCTTAAAGGGACAGTATACTTCAAAATTGTGATTTTTTTTAAAAAAAAAGATAGATAGTCCCTTTATTACCTATTCTCCACTTTTGCATAACCAACACGGTTATATTAATATACTCTGCAGACTGCCCCCTTATCTAAGGGCTGTTTACAACTTGCATTTTAGCCAATCAGTGCAGTCTCATTTCTAACTCTACAGCAATGAGCACAATGTTATCTATATAATACACATTAACTAGCTCTGTCTGGCTTTGAAAAGCTTATAAAATGGACTGAGATAAAGGCAGCCCGCAGGAGCTTAAAAACAGGCAGAGATGGGGAATGGGCAGTAAAGGCGATATATATCTTTTTAAACAATAACAATTGTGTCCCTTTAATTAATTCTCGTAACAGTGTTTTTTTGTTTATTGCTCTTAGACTGGATGATTATTTTAAAGAACCTGGTTTTGGAACCCTGAAAGGCTATGTAATTAATGCCATATTAAGCTTTTTTCTAATATATTTTTCATGCAGATATTAGAATAAACTTTATATTAATAAAAAAACATAACCATTCTGTTTGATCCTGGTTTTCTACATAGTTCTTGTTTAAAGCGATATATACAGTTTGTTTCACTGTTGTTATAAAAAAAAGCAATAAGCAGCAGGTTTTATTTAAAAGACCACTCTTAACAAGCAAAAAAGTAACATTAACAAACATTGTAAAAGGAGCATTGTTTTTTTTATCAATTTATAAAGTTTTTAATTTTTTCATGTGACTGATGTCATCTAGTAGCAGGAGAGTATATGTATCTGTGCTGGTACAAATGTGCACATGCGTAGTCCGTGAGAACTGTGCACATATAAGGAACAATGTGCACAGTGTTAACCAGAGCAAGCAGCTGTCACATCCTGCTGCAATCATTACAATGACACTGCAATCATTACAAAATGTAAAGTGTTTTAATTGGCATTGCAAAAAAGGTTGATGCAAGTATTAAAGTGACCATTTAATTTGTTCCCAATGATCCATTTTACCTGTTGGGGGGTATTAAATTGTTTACAAGTAGCTTGTTTACCCTTATTTCAGCATTTGAAATAGCTGATTCAGACTATGGTATGATGGTAAACTTTCCCCTTTTAAAAAACAGATCCAGAATGTTAGTGATATTTTAGATGGAGTTTAATTCATCAGTTGTAATGAATATGTGCTATATCTTACTTTTTAATACAGATATGAAATTCAAATACCACGTGCTTCACCGACAACTTTTTAAGTCATTGTTTTTGTGAGCTAATGGTTTGTCTCCAATCAGCGCTTTCCCCTTAAGGCACCTTTTGTTGTAGCTATAGCACTCATTGGAGAACATTTCAAATCGTTTGCTCATAGAAAAATTGACTTTAGAAGTGGGTGGAGTATAGGGTATTTGAATTTCATATCTACATTAAAAAGTCCAGGCTATTAACAGGCAATATAAACACAACCAGCAGAAGAAATTACACTCCCGGTGGGGTGTTGAAGAGATAACTAATAAAATGATAATTTTCCATTGTTCTCTCTTAAAGGGACACTGTACCCAAAAATTTTCTTTCATGATTCAGATTGAGCATGAAATTTTAAGCAACTTTCTAATTTACTCCTATTATCACATTTTCTTCATTCTCTTGTTATCTTTATTTAAAATGCAAGAATGTAAGTTTAGATGCCGGCCCATTTTTGGTAAACAACCTGGGTTGTCCTTGTTGATTGGTGGATAAATTCATCCACCAATAAAAAATTGCTGTCCAGCGTACTGAACCCAAAAAAAGCATAGATGCCTTCTTTTTCAAATAAAGATAGCAAGAGAACAAAGAAAAAATTATAATAGGAGTAAATTATAAATTTGCCTAAAATTGCATGCTCTTTCTGAATTACAAAACAAAATATTTGGGTTCAGTGTCCCTTTAAGAATTGAGCTTTTGGTTTCCAAACAGATATAAGACAATGAAGCAAGTGTGTGTACACAGAGTGATAACATGATGATATCTAATTTTACCTGCAAGCTAAACCCATTTCAAAAGGCTGTTTCAAAGCATAAAACCAGCAATTTCATATACACAAATAAACCTGAAAATGCAATTTCTGACACATTCTATACTCTGCAGCTGGTTTAACAAGTCATTGGCCCCTAGAGTTATCAATGTCTGTCGGACCTGATCCGACAGAGCGGATCAGGTCCGACAGACATCGCTTAATACGGCGAGCAATACGCTCGCCGTATTCAACATTGCACCAGCAGCTCACAAGAGCTGCTGGTGCAACGCCGCCCCCTGCAGACACGCGGCCAATAGGCCGCCAGCAGGGGGGTGTCAATCAACCCGATCGTACTCGATTGGGTTGATTTCCGGCGATGACTGTCCGCCTGCTCAGAGCAGGCGGACAGGTTATGGAGCAGCGGTCTTTGTGACTGCTGGTTCATAACTGCTGTTTCTGGCGAGTCTGAAGACTTGGCAGAAACACGGGGCATCAAGCTCCATACAGAGCTTGATACATATGCCCCATTGGATATACATTAATGGAAAAACTATTTTTACAGTGTACAGACCCTTTCAATATGGATCCGATGTCTCTTTGATGGCTACAATAAGTTGCAAAAAGTAAAACATGGCAACATTTAGCTGTGCAGGTTTTGTTAGTGTATACTTGTAAAGCAATTTAAAATCTGGACTGCCTTATTATTTTTTTTTCAAGAACCCTGGTTCAAATATTATAAATGTAATAATTGATTTTGTTGGCAAGTTTTACGTTTACCAACTCCTTTTAATATACTCAACCTGTAATTAAGTTTTATTGTGTTTCACTTTTACAAGAGTTTAATGGTCCTTCAATGGAAATCATTGCAATAGATATTATTTATCATGTATAATGATTTTAGTTTTTATTTATTTTTTTTATCTTCATTTGTGCAGGGTCCATCACTTCCTGTCACAGCCCAAAACAGGGGCTGAAGTCTCTACAGGAAGGCAAAGGAGGATCTTCCCCTTTCTAAGAATTTGCTAGGAGACACTAGTTTTCACTGCTCCAGTCTATTCTCAGTAGAGGTCATTTGCTGCAAAAAGTGAAAAATGAAAAAATACCACCTCTTCCGAAATACAGTTCATAGTATGTACTATTACAGAATATTATTGTCCCTTTTTTAATATTCTGATTCAATGCTACCAATATTATTTACAGTATTAGTCATTACCCTGAACTGACTATCAGAATGTGGTAGAAGAACTAATGTTGTGCAAATACTACCTCTTTCTGAAAGAAATTAATGTCTATTTTTTTTTAATAATTTTCTAATTCTTGCTACCATTAGGATTATTATTTACAGTTATAGTTATAACCTTGGACTGCCTATCAGAAGATGTGATAAAGAGCAAACAAAAAATAAAAATAGCAACTATTATTTAGCGGAGGTGACTTCACAGGGGACATGTGCACTAGCAGACACATGCACTAACAACAGGAAGTCAATTTCTTGTCCATGCTCATTACATGACTTTTGCTTAGGCTTACCAGAAGTCCCAGTTTGACTGGGATTGTCCCTGTTTTGAGGCACTGTCCCAGTGTCCCACCCGGTTGTTCATTCTGTCCCAGTAGGGTTGCCCCCTATGGGTTTTGAATCATGTGTCCGGGTTTAAGACCGCCTGAAACCTGGACACATTATTCAAAATTACCTGACTGTGAGTTTGTGGCTCTCCAGCATAGTTAGATGCTGATAATGTGTTACATACAGCCTTGTTTAGCTTAATGTTCGTACCCTTCAAAGTTCACATTTAGTAATACAGGCTGAGAGAGCAGCATAGTTTTTTTTTAATTTTGTAGTACTACTTTGTTTATTTTTCTAGTAATTTAACACCCCCCTCTGACCCCTGGTGACATCACCGGTGATACACGTTTAGGGGACTCATTGTGGGTATGACCAGGAAGTGCAGACAGGCAGGATTTTTGGCGTGGATCTTGCTTAACTTCATGCAGGATAACATTTTGGCTGTAATCTTCCTACATTATGGTATAGCGTAGCCTCTTAAACAGCTTTAGCAGGTATGTGTTTCTTTTTTACTTATTTCATTCAATGTTGTATTAATGCCTTATCAGTATCCAGTTCTGTTCCTTATTTAGACACATAAAACACATATTACACTGCAGATATTAAATTGTGTGATGTATATGCTTTTCACTATTTTATGAAATTGGTAACAGACATCCTAACTCTCCCGGAAGTTTCGGGAGTCTCCCGCATTGAAAAAGCTGCTCCCTGACACCTGCAAATTAAACACAATCTACCGGAAATAGCGGTGCCAGAGAAAATCAAATTTGTGCCTGCACTTCTCATTTCTACCTCTAGGTGTCACTGTTTCATTATAGCTTAAAGGGCCACTAAACCCAAAATCTTTTTTTTTCATGATTCAGATAGAGAATAGAAATTTAAACAACATTACAATTTACTTCTATTATTTATTTTGCTTCATTTTTTAGATATCCTTAGTCGAAGAAAAAGCAATGCACATGGTGAGCCAATCACACAAGGCTTCTATGTGCAGCAACCAATCAGCAGCTGCTGAGCATATCTAGATATGCTTTTCAGCAAAGAATATCAAGAGAATAAAACAAATTAGATAATATAAGTAAATTAGAAAGATGTTTAAAATTGCATTCTCTTTCTAAATCATGAAAGAAAAAATGTGGGTGTCATGTCCCTTTAATGTAAATAGTTACTGCGTTCCTCTCTAGACTTTTCTCCCCCTTCCTGACCTCTAGTGCAGTGCGAGACATAGCAGCAGACCTGATATAGGTGAGTTGTGCAGACTCTCATACTTTATATTGTGCAGACTCCCATATTTTATATTGTGCAGACTCCCATACTTTATATTGTGCAGACTTCCATACATTATATTTTGCAGACTTCCATACTTTATATTGTGCAGACTCCCATACTTTATATTGTGCAGACTTCCATACTTTATATTGTGCAGACTCCCAAACTTTATATTGTGCTGACTCCCAAACTGTATATTGTGCTGACTCCCAAACTTTATAGTGAGGTAGTATAGTGAGGGGCGCGGAGGGGGGGGCACCTCCCTGAAATTAGTTTTTGCAGGTTGGGATGTCTGTGGTAATTATGCTTGATGTTTGGCATTATTTAGAATCTGAGATTTAGATGATTTGTTTGCTCATGTTGTGTATTGTTTGCCATGACAACGTAATGGTGCCTTTTTCACTAGGGGATGGTGTTATGGTCTATTTAAACTGTATGATTCACTTGTTGTTTGACTGAGGGAGGGTAGAGTATCCACGAAACATTACGCACATAAAAGCTACTACTTTAAAAGGACCGGTAACAGACATGCCCCCTTGACCACGCCCCTGACCACACCTCCACTGGCACAGAGCCAGGTGGTCCCAGTTTCACCTCTAAAAATTATGGCAAGCCTACTTTTGCTGCAAAAATCATGTGACAGGAAGTAATAATACAACTTAAATTCTATGATGGTAATTCCCATATCAACCTACAGGCAGTGGCTACACTGAAAAATTATAAGTGCTCAGTTTTCAAAAGTACAAGTAAGTTGTTTGTTGTGTTTTTCTATCTGTTATGTATTAATTTAGCGATAGAAGGAGAAAACACTTCACAAAAGTTACTTAGAGAAGATCTCTTAACTGATCTCAAAAATACAGAAAATATTTTATGTATAAGGAGATCCAAACGGAAGGTTAAATTGTAATAAGACATTAAAATTAAATAAGATGATAAAAACAGGGGGCGGAGCCGGAAGCTGCCATGAGAGAAGTGTAAAACCGGAGCTCCGTGCAATTAGCCCTTAACTACAATATGTTCTGGTAATATGCTGAACACTCGGGTAACAAAGTATGGGAGAAGACTGCTGAACTTATATAGCTCATGATGAGCCACTTACTGTGAGGATACGCTTTCTGACACGGTAGAAATGATTTATCAAACATCGCACTGAGCTAGCTGGAAGGCTGATCGAGACCGACATAGCAATACTGTGTAGCAGCAGCCGAAGTATAAGCTAACACAACGCCGCAAATACGGGAATACCACTTGGATTACCAGTCCTGTCGGTGGATCTTCTAGAGCGGTCATCAGTATCTGGGCAAGCTGAAACTCCGCAAGAGGGGGTAAGCCGGCTGACCGCAAGGCAGCCATAACACATGCACTACATAGCCCTGGGAGAAATGCACACGTGGCAGGCGCAACAAGCGTGCACTTAAATCTAACTGCCTACACGTTTGGTATAACAGACATATGGCTACAAAGAAGGAGCATTTAATGAGCACACACAGTGATAAAGGCTCTGGTTTCTGCATTTAAGGCCGAAAATACATTACTGCTCCATAACTGTTTAGAAAGTGTGACCCTGGATATAATAGAGCGTAGCAGCTTAGTGCGATACAAGCTACGGATCTTATAGAAAGCTTGATTTAAATTTATCTATACCGCAATTGTCACCTTAGCTAGAGGTGTTGGACATAAAGCTCAATAAGAAGAACCCCATAACATTGACTGTTCAACTTACAAAAGCAGCCATCTTTAATCCCTTTTTCTTTTTTGTATCTTTGCAACTATCGCTGGGCATAGAAACCAAACTGTATACTGGCAAATTTAAGCACTATAAAATAGATTGCAAGTTTTCCTACAGCAATAACCTGCAATAACATTTGGCTGCACCCTTAAGCAAAAGGGAAAGGGAAAATAAAAGAGACACCCTCCACAGGAACTATCAGCTATAGGCTTTATGCAGTTCCCTACACATTACGAAAGCTGTCATGGCGTCCAGACGCACAATCAAGCCTGATAAAAATGCCAAAGCAACTAATGTCAAAACATTAACTATGTCCTCCTTCTTGCAAGCTGCAGATACATCTGACACCAGGCGTGCTGACACCAATATAGGAGGACAATCTCCTAGCGCAGATTCCCAACAGGGTGATAACACAAATTCGCAAATCCTTGAGACTCAACTTCCAGCGTCGTTACTAGACAACCTTCCATCTAAGCAAGATATTGCAAATATAGTACGCACATGTGTAAGAGAGGAACTGGCTACAATAGCACAAGATATACACACACTTGGATTCCAAGTGGATTCGCTAAAAAGCGGTCAAGATCAGCTAAAAGAAAAAGTAAATGTACTAACTGAACAGGTTACGTCACAACAAGAGGTCATTCAGGGCCTGCAGGAAAAGTTACAGGATTTGGAGAATCGCAGTCGGCGAAAGAACTTACGAATCAGAGGAGTGCCAGAAGATGTACTTCCCCGTGATTTCCCAGTGTACCTGCAGGCCTTGTTTCAGCACATCAAGGAATCATCACATACCACAGATATACAATGGGTGAGAGCACACCGATCTCTCCGTCCCAAAAATCCGGAATCGGCACTACCAAGGGACATTGTCATAAGATTTAAAAAAATTCTTGAGAAAGAAATGCTACTGAATCAGTCCCGTAAGAACCAGCCAGTCAGATTCAGAGGTACAGTAATCCAGTTCTATCAGGACTTTTCCTATGAAACTCTACAAAGAAGGAAAGAATTCTCACCCCTCACAACGACATTAAGGAACAAAAAGATCCCCTACAGATGGGGCTTTCCGGCACAAATATGGGTCTTCCGAAACAACACCAGACTTATTTGCAGATCCCCAGAGGATATTCCTACCTTTTGCTCCTCTTTAGGTATAGAACCTATTGAGATGGACTTTTCTACTACTATGCCAATACCCACCACCAAGAGACCAACTGAGAAAACGCCTACTTGGCGAACTGTATCTGCTAAAAAGGGTAAAATTGTGCCCAACACGCCACTGAGGAAAAGCGCTCTTAGCTTAAATGGCTCTAGTGTAACCCCTTAAGCTCATATAACTTTAAATATATGACTTCAGGTTGTAAGTACTGAGACCAGATTGCAGGACTAACCCCTGTGATTTTTGTTGTATGCACCAATGGACTGTAGAACTCTGCAGCCCAAAAGCTTTAGACACACAGAATGGATAATTCTTAGCTAGATATGTCAACCAGGACTGGTGGTTGCAGAACAATATGTTATACTCTCAAGTTTTACAAATAACGTCCTTAATTCCCTTACTTTGATGAGGTTGTCATAATCCCACCTAGTTTAAAGAATATATGGTTTAGAAAATATTCAGGGAGGTTATGTTAAGATAAAGTACCATACTGTTGAATGTGTATATTTGCAGATCATAAGATCGGAAAGTTCAAGATATTAGTCAGCCAGAACTAATCATTTCTAGTCAGAAAAGCTAAATAGGGCTTATAATTGCAATTTATTGTTAAATTCCCCATTACTCACTCTCATTATGCCCTACATTAGGAAGAGAGTATTGAATCTATGTTCAAGTGAGAATTTCACTCAATGTTTTTTTGTTTATATGTTTGCACTTCTCGTTTGCACTGTTCATATTGTTTATGATGTATTTTACAGAGCAACTGTTTTATTACAGTTTCAATACCTAGACTTTGTACCAGATACCGAGCTGCATTCCAGAAATCCAAGATCTGCATATAGGTAAAGATGCTACACCCTACAGGTAAGGCTACACGCCTATTGACACTAATGACACAAAATGCCAAGGGCTTAAATTCACCACACAAACGCTCCAAAGCATTATCAGATTTAGCAAAAAGACAAGTGGACATCCTTTTTCTACAGGAAACCCACTTCCAGCATAATAAAGAACCCAAATATTTCGGGAGAACGTTCACTACACATTTTCACAGTTCAGATCCTAGCAAGAAAGCAGGAGTTAGCATTTTAATAAGAAAAGACCTATCATTCACATTAACTCACGCAAGTAAGGATAAAGACAGCAGATTCCTAGGACTAACAGGACTTTTACATGGCAGACCAATAACGCTAGTGAACATATACGCCCCACACCTTAAGCAGGCCCCCTTTTTTCAAAATATATTTAAAAAAAAATTTGGATCTCGCAGTGGGACCCATCTATTTTGCAGGAGATCTCAATTTTCCTTTACAGCCAGGGAAAGACAGCTCCAACCCTAAAATTTTGATATCGAAAAAGATCTCTGTGATTTTATGGAAAAACTTGAAAAATCTTAATTTGTACGACATCTGGCGCTTTATACATACAGATAAAAGAGATTATACCTTTTTCTCAAACCCCAATAAATCCTACAGTAGGCTAGATTACATATTTACTAATCAAAAGGGTCTCACATCTGTACACCTTTGTGAGATATCGCCAACAGCCTGGTCTGGCCACTCGGCAGTAATATTAAAATTTTCATGGCCTGAAGCGCGATCAGACCCATTCATTTGGAAATTGGATGAAACTCTGCTGAACGATCCAAATTCTTTAAATATATTGTCGAAACATCTCACAGAATACTTCACTCATAATGTTCACTCAGTAGAAGACAATTATTTAATATGGGAAGCACACAAATGCGTAATTCGGGGAGAACTAATAAAATTAAAAGCACAACAGCAAAAACAATATCACCAACAATACAAAGAGCTGACAGAAAAATTTATAGAGCTAGATCATGCGTTAAAGCGAAACCCAAATGACGCTACATTAACACAGGACTACCATACAGCCCTACAGCATTAGACCACTTTTTAGATATAGAATACCAAACTATGCACAAAAAAACAAACAGCATGTTCTACTATGAGAGTAATAGGGCAGACAAACTGTTAGCCCGCGCACTAAAAAAGAAAAGATTCAAATCATATATATATGAGATACATCACCCAAAGTATCAGGCTCCCCTTTGTACCACTAAAGAGATTCTTCGCACCTTCCAAGACTACTACACTGACCTTTACAATATCACAAAATCACCTGCATCTGACGAGCACCTCTCTGACCTCCATGAATATATAGATAATTGTCAAGTCCCTAGACTCACTTCGGAACAATTAACTGCCCTAAAAGGACCTATAACTGCACAAGAACTTCAATATGCAATAACTAATCTCCCAAACGGGAAAAGCCCGGGCCCAGATGGCCTATCAGCCAAATATTATAAAGTTTTCTCCTCATTTCTTGTCCCACACCTGACTCAGCTTTTTAACGAAGTGGCTGAAGACAACCCATTCCCATCCTCGATGCTTGAAGCACAAGTATCGGTAATTCCAAAGCCAGGAAAGCAGCCGACTATACCGGCAAATTTCCGTCCGATTTCTCTACTTAATGTAGATATCAAATTATATGCAAAAACCCTTGCGACCCGTATTAACTTAGTCCTCCCATTCCTGATTCATTTAAATCAAGCTGGCTTCACACCAACGTGTGAAGCTAGATATAATACCGCAAAAATTCTGACTCTTATGGAGTATGCCCATAAATACCAAGTTCCCTCCGCGTTCATATCTATGGACACGGAGAAAGAATTCGATAGGCTTGACTGGGCCTTTTTGAAACAAACATTATATAGATTCGGATTTGACCAAGAGCTAACAATGAAAATCTTTGCATTATACAATGAACCCCAGGCCAAAGTTAAATTAAATGACTCCCTTTCAGACTCATTTCAAATTCACAATGGAACCAGACAGGGCTGCCCCCTATCCCCCCTACTTTTTATCCTGTCTATGGAAATTTTAGCCTCATACATAAGAAATGACCCCACTATTACAGGACATAAGCTAGGACCAACCGAATACAAGATCACGCTTTAGGCGGATTACGTATTTCTCACCCTCACTAATCTCGAATCCACAATACCTGCTTTACTAAACGTATTACAAACATATGGGCGATTCTCTAACTTCAAAGTAAACATCACGAAATTTGAATTGTTACATATCAATTTAGCACCTGAGACTTTGTTTGACTTGCAACAAAGGTTCCAGCTTAGAGAGCAAGGAAAAGCAGTAAAATACCTAGGAGTTTACATATCCCCAAATATACAAGACGTTCTAACTTTGAATTATGAGAGCCTTATTCTAAACATAAATTCACTATTGAGAAGTTGGAGTAATAAATTCTTGTCATGGCTAGGGAGAATTAACGCAATAAAAATGATCATACTGCCTAAGGTATTATACTTAATGCAAACCTTACCCGTCCCCCTCCCTGACCAAATATTGCATAGATTACAGAAAATATTGAATAACTTTATTTGGGCAAATAAGCGCACGCGCATCGCTACAGCCACAATGCATAGGCCCATAGAGCTAGGAGGTATGGGAGCACCTAATCTCCTACATTATAGGCTAGCCACCTTTATGGTCAGGGTGGTAGATTGGTGCAAACATGCTATGAATAAAGAGTGGGTTCAACTGGAGACCCACTTGGCTAACAATGTCAATCTAATTGAAAATTGTTGGCTCCCCCCTAGTCAGAGATCACTCCCGGACACTACAACAACATCAATATGAGAAACCTATAAACTTTGGGACAAACTTATAAAACAACACACCCAAATCTCCACGATGAACTCTCCCTTGACCCCGATAATTGGCAATGTAACATGCCCATTAAACCTTAAGGCGACTGAGTCACTCGCTGTAACCATTAAAGACGCTCTCCCAGCTTCCATGTTTTATGCTGCTGGGAAAGTTAGGCCACTGGTAGATCTTATGACTGGTAGCGGTTGTAGGTTCCAAAATTGGTTAGCATATTCACAGCTAGCGCACTTTCTTTCCACCCATCCATCAAAAGCGCATTTCATCCGCCCATTGACCCCTTTTGAAAATATATGCATTAATCAATTGCCCAGTAGAGGTATCCTCTCTATTGCGCATAAACAGCTCCTAATATCCCACTATAAAGCTTTGCCATCGTATGTTACCAAATGGGAAAGAGAAATTGAGGGTACTATATCAAAACAAACATGGTACACTATATTTGCACATCTGAGCAAATCTTCCTCTTCAATTTCTACATTAGAAATTAACCTCAAACTACTGTGCAGATGGTACTATACACCGGTACGTTTGCATCAATTATTCCCTAATGCTTCAGCGACATGCTGGAGAGGATGCCAATGTAATGGGACTCCGTCCCACATCTGTACGACAGCCATGAAATTTTGGGAAGCAATTAAAATTGAAATTGAACATGCATTGAATGTTCTTATACCGTTTAATATATGGGTTTTTATTTTCAACCATTTTCCCAAGATAAAATGTAAACTAAGACTAGCGCTTTTGACAATAATGATTAACGCCGCTAAAAAGTTAATACCTTTAAATTGGAAAAAAGCAGATCTCCCCATGGTAGCGGTATGGAGGAGCACAGTATCACATAGTTTGACGCTAGAAAAATACCATTACGGACAGACACACCGTCAAGATGACTATCACTCCATATGCTTTTTATGGGAAGAATATTTAAACACAGTGCCCACACGTCCCACATGATTCCTAAGTTGAGTTATTAATATCTTACCCCCTAAAGGTCCCTTTGGCGTTTTGATCTCATCGCAGACATCTTACCTATTGTAACTCATTTTATTGTATAGATCTTCAGTGACATAGGAAATTCTAGCTATCAGGGTATCCATCCTAGATTAGAGCCGGTATACTGGTACATCTGCAGTCTATTTCAACATTTATAAATGTCTAACTTAATATATTAGTAAAATCGTATGTTTTTGTTCTTTTTTTTTCCCCCTTTTATTAATACGAAGTTGTCTTAAAAATATGTATGCATCAGCTGATACCATGTTCTGGGTATACTTGTCTAAATCAAACTGTATGCATAATTGATTTTTTCAATAAAGCTGTTTGAAAAAAAAAATGATAAAAACAATAATTGTGTTTCAGGAAATATATCATATACATATCAAAAAGGGCTATCAGTGGTAGAAAAAGTGACTACAATGTTCATGGAAAACATTGGGGTCATAGATAGGAAATATACCTGTGCCAAAAATGTTTATTAGCCCACCATGAAGAAGATACAGAAATGCAACATGAAAAAGTCAGAAAATCCAAATAAAAGTTGCCTTGAAAGGATAAAATGGTTATACCCAAAAAAGGAAATAATTAAAGGATTCCAAAACTTTAACTTTTTTGTTGTCTAAATTTAATCAAAATCGTATCTATAAACCCTCATTAGCCAAACTTACCCACTTAGAATGGAAAACGAGGGTTAGAAGATTAATAAAATAATGTATTACATTTCTAAAAAAACGTCATCAAAGCCAAACCCGTTTCTGCTGATGTCAATGCAAAAACTATTAGCCAATCACAGCGCGATTTTTTGCATCTCATTATTGCTTGTATTCGTCACCTGGCACGTGCGCAATACTATATGGCCATTAGCGGATGCGCATATTACCGCTTAGATGACAGACTTACCCAAAACAAGTTACTGGCAAAACGCATGCACTTTTTAAAATTAGATCGATTGAATAGGTACTCCTATTCACACTGTGTACGGCTTGATTACAAGCTAATCCTTATAATGCAATAAACTAAGCCTTCTAATGCTTATCTACCAGCATAATTTATTGCCTTTTATTCGTATGTCTGTTATCAAACCACAATCTCAATTACTGACTGATTGTATAGAATTGTTATATTATATCAAGTATACACTTGCTGCATTGAGCTTGTGTTTTGAAATACACATTGTAGAATAGGTAATATTGAAAAACTCAATTTTTTTTTTTTTGCTTACACTAGTGTTTTTGCCAATACTATTGTTGTTTATACTTAAAGTGATGGTAAACTCTCCCCTTTATAAAATCAGATCTGGAATGTAAGCGCTATTTTAGATGAGGTTTAATTCATTAGCTGTAATGAAGATGCAGTATAACTTAGTTATTAATATAGATATGAAATTCAAATACTGCATGCTCCTCCGCCCACTTCAAAAGTAAACTTTTCTGTGAGCTAACAGATTGAATTGTTCAATCAGCGCTCTCCCCATATGGCACTTTTGTTGTAGCTAGAGCATTGATTGGAGAGTAATTCAATCATTTAGCTGACAGGAAAATTGACTTTTGAAGTGGGTGGTGTAACGTGGGGTATTTGAATTTCATATCTATATTAATAACTAAGTTATAGCGCATCTTCATTACACATGATGAATAAAACCCCATCTAAAATAGCGCTTAGATTCCAGATCTGATTTTAAAAAGGGGAGAGTTTACCATCACTTTAACTATGGACACGATTTTTGAAACCCTAAAACATTGTGTAATTTAATAATCAAGTCTGAAAAAGAGAAAGAACCTAAACTTACATTTTTAACGATGTAGACGCTTTGTCTCTCTCAACTAATAATCTATATTGTAAACATTTATATTTAAAACATATTAATAACTTTACAAATAATTGTTAATATTTCAAATATTGCAATAACTTCTTAGATGCTGTATACAACGTGTGTTATAACCCTGTAGTAAGTCAGTATTCAAAGACTAAAAAAATACAGTATAACCACTTATTTAACACAGTATATATATTTCTTTTTTGCATTATATATATATATATATATATATATATATATATATATATATATATATAATACAACTATATGTCCAAGATATTATATGCATTATATGATATATATATATATATATATATATATATTATAATTGTATTTTATATATATATGTATATGTATATATATATGTATATGTATATATATATATATATATATATATATATATATATATATATATATATATATATATATATATATATATATATAAACACATGAATAGTCAAAATGTGAATATCCCTTGAAGTGTCTGCCAAAACTTTAATATTTTATTTATCATTAAATTATATGAATAATTTAAAAATATTTATTGTAAAAAAAGTTAGTGGCTTTTCAAGAGACTGCCAGGGATATTGTTTGATAAGTTATCTAATAAATTTAGCATGTTTGAAATACTAGATGTGTATCTGCATTTGTATAATAACAACAAGCACTATACAAATACACAGCAGTGATACTTGTTCTTTGTTATAACCACAAGTGCTGGTTATAGAATCAGTTGTATCTCCATTATTCGAATAACATCCAGCACTATGTGTATGGGTAAAGCCATAGGAGTTCTGATTTATATGATCATTGTTATCTGCAAAAGTATAATAACAACAAGCACACAAACAAAATATTTTTTTATTTAAAAGCTAATTTTTTTATCCTTCTCGTAGTTCTGTAATTTGGAAAATGGACAATACACTGGCTTTTGTCTTTAGAATATACTGTGTGCAGAAATCGTTAGTGCAGCAAACTGGCAGAGAGTAACTTGTAACAAATACATCTAATAAATACAAGTGAGTGATTATAGAATATACTGTGTGCAGACATCGTTAGTGCAGCAAACTGGCAGAGAGTAACTTGTAACAAATACATCTAATAAATACAAGTGAGTGATTATAGAATATACTGTGTGCAGACATCGTTAGTGCAGTAAACTGGCAGAGAGTAACTTGTAACAAATACATCTAATAAATACAAGTGAGTGATTATAGAATATACTGTGTGCAGACATCGTTAGTGCAGCAAACTGGCAGAGAGTAACTTGTAACAAATACATCTAATAAATACAAGTGAGTGATTATAGAATATACTGTGTGCAGACATCGTTAGTGCAGTAAACTGGCAGAGAGTAACTTGTAACACATACATCTAATAAATACAAGTGAGTGATTATAGAATATACTGTGTGCAGACATCGTTAGTGCAGCAAACTGGCAGAGAGTAACTTGTAACACATACATCTAATAAATACAAGTGAGTGATTATAGAATACTAGTCCTAAAGCCCGTTCACACGGGCCATTTTTTGCAGTACAGTGGTCCCACCCCTGGCGTTCTCTCCCTCCCACTCTCTTTTGCTTTCTCTCTCTCCCCCCTCTCTTTTGCGCTCTCTACCCCTCTCTCTCTCTCCATCTCCCCCTCTCTCTCTCTCTCCCCTCTCTCTCTCCCCCCTCTCTCTCTCTCCCCCCTTTCTCTCTCTCTCTCCCCTCTCTCTCTCTCTCCCCTCTCTCTCTCTCCCCTCTCTCTATCTCCCCTCTATCTCTCTCTCTCCCCCCCCTCTCTCTCTCGCCTCTCTCTTTCTCTCTCCCCTCTCTCTGTCTCTCTCTCTCTCTCTCCCCTCTATCTCTCTCCCCTCTATATCTCTCTCTCCCCCCTCTCTCTCTCCCCCCTCTCTCTCTCTCTCTCTCTCTCCCCCCCTCTCTCTCCCCCCTCTCTCTCTCCCCTC